>NW_024746467.1:22500-127693 GCF_018991925.1 Homarus americanus | reverse complement strand
TTACGTATTGCCTCTACACACACACACACACACACACACACACACACACACACACACAGAGCTAGGTAGTCGACCTTGCTTCGTGCCCCTGACAAGACTGTAACCTGACTTAACCTATCCTAGCCTTCTCTCTCTATCCCCCCCCTGTTACTAAGGGGAAGAGGGGGAGGAAGGGAGGAAGGTGCGCTCGTTAAGGGAACTGTTAAGACATTGGGGCTGGGAGATCCGGCCTCACCTTTCACCCCCTTCCTTCCTTACCCCTACCCTCTTACCCTCTTTCACACCCCTCCCCCTCACCTCACCCCACCGACCCTGACCACGACCTACTGCCTTGGTTCCCTGTGAGATGTTCTGGAGAAGGGGGGGAGAGGGGAGGGGGAGGGGAGGAGGGGAGGGGAGGGGGAGGGGAAGAAGCATCATCCCTTCCTCCTTCACCACCACCATAACCTAACCTAACCACAACACAATTAGTTACATAATTATTCATATATTTTTAGCATTACAATTTCTCTTAGGCTCGTCGTTACCCACAACACCACAAAGCCACGTGATTGGTCGAAAGTTTAATGAGTGACTGTCTCCTATTGGTTAACGTAATGACGCTCTCTGGTTGGTATTCGTTTACACACACACAGACACACACAGACAGATACGCAGACACAGACACACACACAGACACACACACACACACACAGACACCCCACCCACTCACCCCACTCCACCACACCCACTCCACCAACCCACCCACCCACTCCACCAACCCACCTGTCCACCCACCACCCACCCCTCGTCCTCATTAAACAAGAGGTAATGTTAACAGATAGTTCGTTCGTTAAGGAGGTGATTAAGGTAGTAATTAGGTGGTTAGGTCGTTTGCCTGACCACCATTGGCTGTTGGACCATAATGCAATAGTGGCCTTGTTACGTACTGGAGAGAGGAGAGGGGGGGGGGGGGGGGGGGGGGGGGGAGAGAGGTGAGTCAGTGTTAGCGGGGCCACAGTCACTTTAAAGAGGTCATAAGTGGTAGACTGTGGTAACACTTCACTTAATAACAACAACAGGTTGGGTTAGGTTAGGTTGTTCGTGGTTCACCCACCAACATTTTCTGCTTTGCACACACACACACACACACACACACACACACACACACACACACACACACACACACACACACACACACACACACACACACACACACACACACACACACACACACACACACACACACACACACACACACACACACACACACACACACACACACACACACACACACCACACCACACACACACACACACACACACACACACACACACACACACACACACACACACACACACACACACACACACACACACACACACACACACACACACACACACACACACACACACACACACACACACACACACACACACACACACACACACACACACACACACAACACAACACACACACATACACACACACACACACACACACACACACACACACACACACACACACACACACACACACACACACACACACACACACACACACACACACACACACACACACACACACACACACACACACACACACACACACACACACACACACACACACACACACACACACACACATAACACACACACACACACACACACACACACACACACACACACACAACACACACACACACACACACACACACACACACACACACACACACACACACACACACACACACACACACACACACACACACACACACACACACACACACACACACAAAATACACACACACACACACACACACACTAACACACACACACACACACACACACACACCACACACACACACACACACACACACACAACACACACACACACACACACACACACACACACACACAACACACACACACACACCTTTATTCTCCCAAACTAACTTATGGAGTCACCAACCTGGTCGTCTTTCTCAACTCCACCCAACAATCGGCTAGAGAAGGTACAGAAGAGGGCCTGCAGAATCATGCTCGGCGCAGAATACTCCGGCCACACCAACGCTCTCCACCCTGGAAATGCCATCCTCAGTGACCTCCACCACCAAGCACTAGGTTTGGCAGTGGGATCACTGCACCACCTCGTCATCGCCACCTCCTGCCACCGGCAGTCTCACCTCCCACAGTCCGCCACTACAGCAAAATTCAGCCCATAAGAGCCCGCGACCAATAGATATATAGAACAGCAACTATCCCATCTATTGTTAAAATAATAAACAACTCCTGATTTATGTACTGTACAGCCCTGTAAATGTATTCAACGCATATTATATCATTATGTCTAAATCACATGTAAGTTGTATATTTTCAGCCACTCGCAACCCTATTAATAAACCTTTATTGTTATTATTATTATTATTACACACACAATAACACTGAGAGAGAATTTTTACATGCCCATGGGGTGTGTGGGTCAGTGGTGTGGTTGTGGTGATGGTGTGGTTGTGATGGTGTGGTTGGTGATGGTGGTTGTGGTGATGGTGTGGTTGTGGTGATGGTGGTTGTGGTGATGTGGGTTGTGGTGATGGTGTGGTTGTGATGTTGTGATTGTGATGATGGTGTGGTTGTGATGATGGGTGTGGGTTGTTATTATTATTATTATTGGTTGTTGTTGTTGTTGTTGTTGTTATATTATTTCTGTGTTCAGGTGTTGTCGACTCAGTCTTCTTAACTACTAAAAGCTCCCGACCATTAGCCTGAATCCCCTTGTTATCAGGTAAGTGTCCAAGCCTGCCGTGTTTTGTGAGAGAGAGAGAGAGTCACCTTGCCGTAACGAATGGACTAAGGCGTCACTTTCTCCTCCCTACGTAACATATCTGGACGGAGGTAAAACACACACACACACACATATATACATACATACATACATACACACAGCACACACACACAGGTGACCTTGGCTACAGAGGCAAGATGATACAAGACACTATTCCTTCCTTCCTTCTCTCCTCCTTCCTTCTCTCTCTCTCTCTTTATCATTTCCATTATCTCTTGTTGTTTAGCCTTGTCTTGCCCCTGGTGATGTTCCTCCTACAAGAGCCATGGGTTAATGACGTCTGTTTCATCAATGGACCGAAACCATTGTTGACAAATTCTCAGGTGGGAGGATTATGACGGCCTCTCATTGGTCCCCTCCTCTCCACCAATCACCTGCTTCCTCTATGCGTTCGTATATGAGAGAAATTTTTGTATTATTTTATCTTTTCTTTTCTTATTTATTCGCTTTTGTGTCTTAATTATCTATATTTGTTATTCATTTATGATTTATTTTTATTAATTTTTAAATCTTATTCGTTGATTTTAATGTATTTATGAAGGAGAAATGATTTTTTTTCTTGTCACATTCTGATCATTGTTGTCATGTCAGGAGGTGAACCTTGAAGGGGTCGTGGGTGCTGGGTCGTCGGTGCTGGGTAGTTGGTGCTGGGTCGTGGGTGCTGGGTAGTTGGTATTAATTGTGTGGTCGTATACCAAGGTCGTACTGACTGACTGACTGACTGACAGGTAAAACAGACAGGTAAAACAAAGAGTCAGACAGAAAGGGGTAACCCACCCACCCACCCACCCAACGATATACATTCACTTTAATAATGCTTCAGACTTTACACGCACTCTATGTAAACAAAGACAACACAGACACACGTACACACAGACACACGTACAGACACACGTACACAGTCACAGACACACGTATACAGTCACAGACACACGTACACAGTCACAGACACACGTATACAGTCACAGACACACGTACACAGTCACAGACACACGTACACAGTCACACACACGTACACAGTCACAGACACACGTACACAGTCACAGACACAGTCACAGACACACGTGCAGCAGTCACAAACACACGTACACAGTCACAGACACACGTACACAGTCCAGATACACGTACAAAATTACATACATACATACATACTTCATGCATACATACATACATACAGCCTCCCTCCCTCCCCCCACACCTGCCTCCCCTTCCCCTCCTATTCCCTCCCCAGCTTCTTGCTCTCCCCCCTGCCCCCCCTGACTCTCTCTGCCTCCCCCGACTCCCCTGACACGTAAACAGCAACATATACCTGGATGTAACTGAAAACTAGATGGGGAGGGGAGGGGGAGAGGAGGGGGAAGGAGGAAGAAGAGGAGGGAGGAGGGGAGAGGAGGGGGAAGGAGGGGAGGAGGGAGGTGGGAAGGAGGGGGAGGGGGGAGGAGGAGGAGGGAGAGAGTTAACCTTACCTACGGTGGATAAGAACGAGCATAAAAGACACACCAAGGGGAGGAGGGGAGGGAAGGAGGGAGGGGAGGGAGAGGAAGGGGGAGAGGGGGTGAGAGGAGGGAAGAGGGTGTTTGTCAATAGTAAGAGTTGACAACCCGTGTGTGTATTTGTGTGGGAGAAGGAGGAGAGGAAGGAGGGGAGGGAGGGAGGAGGGGTAGGAGGAAGGGGTAGGAGGAAGGGGGAGGAGGGGAGAGAGAAATCAAGGTTGAGAAAGAAAGACATTAATCTCTCTCTCGTCCTTTCCTCACCTCCTCCTCCTCTTCCTCTTCTTCCTCTCCTCCCCTGACTGACGATGACTGACGATGACTGACGATGACTGACGATGACTGACGATGACTGACGACAGTGCCAACAAAGAGTGCCATTTACCATCATCACCTGACCTCACTGATTCAGCTTAACTTCACTGACTCAGCTTAACTTTAGTGACTCAGCTTAACTTAATCTGTCTCTTTAACCTTAAGACTCTGACAGCATATAAAGGACACGCCACGAACGATCGACACGTGTCATTTAGTTACTTATGACACGTCCCATGCCACATCGATCTGACTACCTTGACACAGGCTGGCTTAAAGACTATAGTAGGAGGGGCTAATACACCTCTGACCACCCTAGTGTGTGTGTGTGTGTGTGTTTATCTAGTGCCACCTCTAGTGCCACCCCTCTAGTGCCACCCTCTAGTGCCTCCCCAGTGCCTCCCGCCAGTGCCACCCTCTAGTGCCTCCCGCCACCCTCCGCCCGTTCACTAATGAGGTCAATAGCCATTACCCTCTTACCTGATGAAGGGCTAACTACTTGTAATTAGTCTACCTGGTACACACACAGGTGAACAGACATGCTAAATAGTTTGTGTACCTCACCTGGTCTCAAGTTACCTGCATCTTAATGACGTCTCTTACATGTAGCATAACAATTAGTGGGGTAAGAACATCTGGGGAATGGTGGTAGTGGTAGTTGTGGTAGTGGTAGTTGTGGTGGTGGTGGTGGTGGTGGTGGTGGTGGTGGTGGAGTGGTGGTGGTGTGGTGGTGGTGGTGGTAGTGGTAGTTGTGGTGGTGGTGATGGTAGTTCTGGTGGTGGTAGTGATAGTGGTGGGGTGGTGGTAGTGGTGATGATAGTTGTAGTTGTGGTGGGGGAGGTTGTAGTGGTGGTAGTAGTAGTGGTGGTTATTGATAATTAGTGTTGGTAATTGGAGGTGTGATTGTTGTAGTAATGTTAGTAGTGGTGGTAGTTGTTGTTGTTATTCATAAGCTAACACATTCATATCTATCTTGTGTCTGTTCTCTCTCTCTCTCTCTCACTCTCTCTCTCTCTCTCTCATGCAATAAATACAACGTCAGGTATGTATGTATGTATGTATTTATTTATGTATGTATGTATGTGGCAGGGTGAAACTATGGGTAAGTTTCTTTACGTCATTTGCCTCTGTCTACCCAGCAGCAGTAATTGGGGACCTGGATGTTAATTGATTTGCGAATCGTGTTCCGGGGTAATTAAACAGCAGTTGGTGAGTTGTCCGGTCTTCTGACTACACCTTAAACACTGGGTCATGCAGCTGTTAACTTAGGGTGTGGTTGTTGTGTTGGTGACAGCTTCTACACCTTAAACACTGGTCCATGCAGCTCGTTAACTCAGGGTGTGGTTGTTGTGTTGGTGACAGCCCACCTAAATACTGGGTCATGCAGCTCGTTAACTTAGGTGTGGTTGTGTTGGTGACAGCTTCTACACCTTAAACACTGGGTCATGCAGCTTGTTAACTCAGGGTGTGGTTGTTGTGTTGGTGACAGCCCTTAAATACTGGGTCATGCAGCTCGTTAACTTAGGTGTGGTTGTTGTGTTGGTGACAGCTTCTACACCTTAAACACTGGGTCATGCAGCTCTGTTAACTCAGGGTGTGGTTGTTGTGTTGGTGACAGCTTCTCCCACCTTAAACACTGGGTCATGCAGCTCGTTAACTTAGGGTGGTTGTTGTGTAGGACAGCTTCTACACACCTTAAACACTGGTCATGCAGCTCGTTAACTTAGGGTGTGGTTGTTGTGTTATGACAGCTTCTACACCTTAAACACTGGGTCATGCAGCTCGTTAACTTAGGTGTGGTTGTTGTGTTGGTGACAGCTTCTACACCCTTAAGCACTGGGTCATGCAGCTTGTTAACTCAGGGTGTGGTTGTTGTGTTGGTGACCCTGTTCTACACCTTAAACACTGGGTCATGCAGCCGTTAACTTAGGGGTGTGGTTGTTGTGTTGGTGACAGCTTTAAGACCTTAAACACTGGGTCATGCAGCTCGTTAACTCAGGGTGTGGTTGTTGTGTTGGTGACAGCTTCCACCTTAAACACTGGGTCATGCAGCTCGTTAACTTAGGTGTGGTTGTTGTGTTGGCGACAGCTTCTACACCTAAACACTGGGTCATGCAGCTCGTTAACTTAGGGTGGTTGTGGTGTTGTGACAGCTTCTACACCAAACACTGGGTCATGCAGCTCGTTAACTTAGGGTGTGGTTGTTGTGTTGGCGACAGCTTCTACACTTTAAACACTGGGACATGCAGCTCGTTAACTCAGGGTGTGGTTGTTGTGTTGAGGACAGCTTCTACGCCTTAAACACTGGGTCATGCAGCTCGTTAACTCAGGGTGTGGTTGTTGTGTTGGCGACAGCTTACGCCTTAAACACTGGGTCATGCAGCTCGTTAACTTAGGGTGTGGTTGTTGTGTTGGTGACAGCTTTACACCTTGACAAATTACGCCTAGGAGGCCCTTGGGCTCGGCCATCCTCGATTTCGAGGGGTTTCCATTATTATGTGTGTGTATGTGAGGATAGCGTGAGGATAGCGTCAACAGCGTGAGGATAGCGTGAGGATAGCGTGAGGATAGTCAACAGCGTGAGGATAGCGTGGGATAGCGTCAACAGCGTGAGGATAGCGTCAACAGCGTGAGGATAGCGTCAACAGCGTGATAGCGTGAGATAGCGTCAACAGCGTGAGGATAGCGTCAACAGCGTGAGGATAGCGTCAACAGCGTGAGGATAGCGTCAACAGCGTGAGGATAGCGTCAACAGCGTGAGGATAGCGTCAACAGCGTGAGGATAGCGTGTTTGCCTCAGCTGGCGGGTCACCACAGAGCACGGGCGGGGGGACTATGATAAAGTGATGATGTGTGTGGCGCCTGTCTTGATTCTTCCTCTTCTTCTCCTCCTTCTCCTTCTTCCTCCCCCACCCCACCCATTCTACCACCACTACCTTCTCCCTCTCCCCCTTCTTCCCTCCCTCTCCCCTCCTCCCTACTAAACTCCCTACCAGACCCCAAGTCCACACACCCCACCACGCCGGATGTTCAGAACTGTTCATAATATTGTTCACCCTGTTCTACTTCCTGGTGTTCTTGTTCGGTTTGTTCAGCTGTGTTCTTCATGGTTATGGTGTTCAGCTGAGGGGAACTTATTGTTGTTGTTATTGTTGTTGTTAATATTATTATTATTATTATTATTATTAGTTATTATTATTATTATTATTATTATTATTATTATTATTTTATTATTATTATTATTAATATTATTATAAACAACAATAATAATAATAAAACTAACAATAATAATAATAACTATTACACACACACACACACACACAATAATAATAATAATAATAATAATAATAATAATTACAGGTGTTGGTGTGTAAATGAGATGTTAATATAAACCAAAGGTGAGGTTAATGCCAGGTTAATTACAGGTTAATTATGTTAGTTACTCAGGTGTGACGTCTTGTAGTGATTTGTTGTTTGTTTTATTATGATTTTTTTATTTGTTTCTTGAGTTTTATAAAAAAACTAATGTTTGTTTTTTAAATTGTGGGACGAACTTTAGGTAATTTTGACAGCTATAAAAATTTTAAGGTAATTTGAATAGGTATAAGCATTTGTAAGTCATTAACACAGGTATAAACATTAACACAGGTATAAACATTAACACAGGTATAAACATTAACACAGGTATAAACATTAACACAGGTATAAACATTAACACAGGTATAAACATTAACACAGGTATAAACATTAACATGTATAAACATTAACAGGTATAAACATTAACACAGGTATAAACATTAACACAGGTATAAACACAACAGGTTAGAGAGAGAGGAACACTGATAATAATGTTTACTCCAGGTGATATAGTTATCACCTGGAGTATACTGTATGTGTTGGCCTGAGTCACTGCAGGTAAATGTGTGTGTGTGTGTGTGTGTGTGTGTGTGTGTGTGTGTGTGTGTGTGTGTGTGTGTGTGTGTGTGTGTAGTGTACTGGGTGTAGTAGTGTATAGTGTATTGCTGTTCATACCTGTCCCCTAGCAATAGTTAATATACAGGTGTGAATCATTAGCGACAGGTGTTGCTAGTAAGGTATATATTGTTCGTCTTAGAGGTGGTAAGTGAAGCGTCATTCCACTTGAGTTATCATAGTATAGCATGATAGCCACTTTCTAAATCGTAATGTGATTTCTGCCACGAAACTAAAAATCGAAAGTCGCGAAAGTGGTGATTGAGTGGTATTGGTACTGCCACTTAATCACCTTGTTAACTCCTCCTCCCCCATAACCACACAACCACACCTAAATATTACTCGCGCCCCCCTGCTCCACCCCTGCTCCACCTTCTCTCCCTCCCTCCTCTCTCACAGGTAGGAATGGCGGCCTTGTGGACTCTTTTACCTGTAGCACATGTTAATATTACCTGTTAATTAGGTTAGGTTAAGTTAGGTTAGGTTTACTCATCATCAATTAAGGTCAATAAATATACCTACAGGTGTGTGTGGACTGCGGGTCGTTAGTGTTTGTGGGTAGTTCAAGCGTGGGGGGTAGTTAGTCCTTGGGTGAGGTGATTAGTATTGGTCCCCATACAGCCACACCCAGGGGGCCACATCCCTCAGGGGTGTGGGAGTAAGTTGAGGCCACATACCACCAGTGGGAGGAGGAGGAGGAGGAAGAGGAAGAGGAGAGAGGGAAGATGAGGAGGGGGAGGAGGAGAGGAGACGAGGAGGTGGAGGAGGAGGAGGAGGAGGAGGAGGAGAGCCACACCTACTGACGTCATCACTGGGCTCCTCACCCGTCGGTACACCTGGCTGGGTTGTACCTGTGTAGACTCCAAATTAAAGCAATTAACCTGTCTTGAGTCTCAGTGAACGAAGGCTCTCCTCTTCCTCTACTCCTCCTCCTCTTCTTCCTCCTCCTCCTCTCCCCTCCCTCCTCCTTCTTCCTCCTCTCCCTCCTCCTCCCTCTCCCCTTCTTTCTCCTCCTTCTTCCTCCCTCCTCTCCCCCCTCTTCCCTCCTCCTTCCCCTCCTCCCTCCTCTCCCCCTCCTCCTCTCCTCCCTCCTCCCTTCTTCCCTCCCTCCTCTCCCCCTCCTCCCTCCTCCTCCCCACTCTTCTTCCCTCCCTCCCTCCTCCCTCCCTCCCTCCTCCTCCCTCTTCCTCCTCCCCTTCTTCCTCCTCCCTCTCCTCCCTCCTCCTCTCTCCCTCCTCCTCCTCCCTCCTCTTCCTCCCTCCTCTCCCTCCTCCTCTCCTCCTCCCCTACTCTTCTTCCTCTCCTCCTCTCCCCTCCTCCTCTCCTCTTCTTCCCATCCTCGTCTACCCTCTCCTC
Source organism: Homarus americanus (assembly GCF_018991925.1). Lineage (NCBI taxonomy): Eukaryota > Metazoa > Arthropoda > Malacostraca > Decapoda > Nephropidae > Homarus > Homarus americanus. Next base: position 117,737 of record NW_024746467.1, on the reverse strand, counting down.
CTCTCCCTCCTCTTCTCTACCCCTTCCATCTACTCTTCCCATCCTCGTCTACCCTCCTCCTCCTCCCTCCTCTTCTCTACCCCTTCCATCTACTCTTCCCATCCTCGTCTACCCTCCCCTCATATCCTTCCTCACCACCTCCCCACCTTCTCCTCCCCCTCCTCCAACACACAAGGTAGGCGGAGGACGCAAGCTTGAATGACGCAAGGTTGAATGACGCAAGAAAGTGAATGTTTACTATTAATTTAGTCCTTTGAATGTCGACTCGTTCCGTCTCTCTCCCATTGGTCAGTTCAGCTTCATCTGCTACGGGGGAAGTAGGTGGGTTAGGTTGAGAGGGGAGGAGGTTATGGTAATGGGGGAGGGGCGGGGAGGGGCGGGAAGGGCGGGAGGGAGACTTCAGGACGGACAAACAGACAGACAGGTGGTGGAATGTCTACCTGTACACTTAATTAGATTCAAGATGTTGTGTGTGTGTGTGTGTGTGTGTGTGTGACAGGAACTTGAGAAACCTTCGCATATAAGTATCACACACACACACACATACACACACACCACACACCACACCACACACACACACACACACACACACACACACACACACACACACACACACACACACACACACAAATAGTATTACCCCATCAGTATCCCATCAATTATAGTATTAACAGCCCTTCTCACGCCCCCATCACCCCATCCAGTGGGGTTCCCCAGGGGTCAGTACTCGGCCCACTCTTGTTCATAATCTACATAAACGATCTAGATACTGGGATCAGCAGTGACATAAGCAAGTTTGCGGATGACACCAAAATTGGGCGGCAGATTAATTCAGGACAGGATGCTAATGCACTACAGGAGGATCTAAATAAACTGCAGGAGTGGTCTGAAAAAATGGCAAATGAAATTCAACACCGGCAAGTGCAGCGTACTGAATATTGGAAGAACAAATACTGTTAATATATACAGCCTTAACAACATCAACCTAGAGAAGTCGACTTGTGAAAGAGACCTTGGGGTACTTGAAACCTGGACCTACGGCCTAGAAAACAGTGCGTTAATGTTCGAAATAAGGCGAACAGAGTATTGGGTTTTATATCTAGAAGTGTAAGTAACAAGAGTGCAGAGGTCTTATTGCAACTATATCTTGCCCTAGTCAGGCCGCACCTCGATTATGCGGTTCAGTTCTGGTGCCCCTATTATAGAATGGATATAAATTAGAGTCGGTGCAGCGAAGAATGACGAAAATGATTCCGGGACTTAGAAACCTTCCATATCAGGATAGGTTAAAGAAACTAAACTTGCATTCCTAGAAAGACGAAGAGTGGGAGGTGCGGGGAGGTGCGGAGATATGATAGAAGTATTTAAGTGGGTGAAAGGAATCAATAAAGGCGATATAGATAAAGTTCTTATAATATCCGAGCAGGATAGGACCTGAGCAACAGTTTAAGTTGGATAAGTTTAGGTTTAGAGGGAGATAGGGAAGGAAACTGGTTCTACAAATAGGTGGTGGACGAGTGGAACAAGCTTACCAACTTTGTAGTAAGTGCTGGAACGATGGAAAGTTTTAAAGGGAGGCTGGATAGATTCATGGATGATAGAGAGTGGTAACTCTCGACAGGAGCTACCATGCACAGGCCAACCGGCTCATTGCAGACTCCTGTTCTTATGTTATTCACCCCTCCACCCCTCATCACCCTCCACCCCTCATCCCCCCCTCCACCCCTCATCCCCCTCCACCTCATCCCCCTCCACCCCTAATCCTCCACCCCTAATCCTCCACCCCCTCATCCCTCCACCCTCATCCCCCCTCCACCCCTCATCCCCCTCTCCACCCTCATCCCCCTCCACCCCTAATCCCTCCACCTGCCAAGATGTATGTTATTTCAAGCTCAATTGAGAACGTGGATCAGTTTGTTTACGTTCGTGAGGTGGAATCCGGATTTATAGACGAGGAATCATGGCGGTGTGGCGAACGGTGTGTGTGTGTGTGTCAGTAGAGAGTGTGTGTATGCTGGGCTTGTTTGTTTGATTATTATTATTATTATTATTATTATTATTATTATTATTATTATTATTATTATTATTATTATTATTATTATTATTATTAATATAATATTAACCTAACCTGACTTGACCTGACCTGACCTGACCTGACCTGACCTGACCTGACCTGACCTAACCTTTTATAACCTAACCAAACTTAACCGAAAACAACACATACTAAACACCGAAAACTCAAATAAGATAAACTTTTACGATATATACGAGAAAAAATGTAATAGATAATAATAGTTGAACATTATTGATATATTAAGAGAATGAGTTAGAGAGTTAATGCAGCATGGAAGGTGTAACTGACCTTAATATGAGCTGATGCGCAGTACACTAGCTGTTGTTTTGATATGACGTCACGTAATGGTTGACTCCTTTTACCCAGAGAGAGAGAGAGTTCTTTCTTCCTGGTACTTCACACACACACACACATATGATGACTGTCTCGGTGTGGTTGGCTTCCTTCCTTCAATCTCCTCCTTCTTCTCTCCTCCCTTCCCTCCTTCCCTCCTCTCTCCTCCTTCTCTCCCCTCTCTCCCTCCTTCAATCCTCTCTCCCCCCCTTCCTCTCTTCTCCTTCAATCCCTTCCTCCCTCCCCCTCTCTCCCTCTTTCCCCTTCCCTCCTCCTTTCTCTCCCTCACCTTCTCTCCTTCTCCTCCTTCCTTCCTATAGTGTTGTGTAAGTTGAAGAAAAACAAGAGAATTGGATTCCTTGTGTGTCTTTCTGTCTGTCTGTCCTGGAACTGTGCTGGAGAGCTTCGAACCAGTGAACCTTCGAGCTAATGAACTTTCGAACCAGTGAACCGTGAGTTATATTGTTGACACACACACACACACACACACTGCTACAGGTAACATGATTTATGAGACTGGTTAGTGTTAGGTTAGTGTTAGGTTAGGTTAGTGTTAGGTTAGTGTTAGGTTAGTGTTAGGTTAGTGTTAGGTTAGGTTAGTGTTAAGCTAGTGTTAGGTTAGTGTTAGGTTAGTGTTAGGTTAGTGTGATCGCCTACAGGTGACTCATTAATTACGACAATCAGTAGGCCCCGTGTACCTGTCTCACATCTTAACCCTAGTGAGAGAGAGAGAGAGAGAGAGAGAGAGAGAGAGAGAGAGAGATGGTTGAGTGGGTGGGTTGGTAGTTTTAGTTTAACAAATTTATTGGCAGAGTTTGTAATACAGTTTGCCTATTCTGAGTAATTCAGTCAGGTCTTGACACTGAGGGTGGTATCACAAAGAGATGCATCATATTCATTGACAGTACATATACATATATGTACATACACATACACATATACATACATATACACATATACATACACATATACATGTACATATATATATATATATATATATATATATATATATATATATATATATATATATATATATATATATATATATATATATATATCTTTTACATACACACATACATATACATATACACATCCATACATATACGTCGGTCAGATTCATGTAGGTAATGCCACTGTTCACTGCCACGCAGGACAGAGGTTCGTACACAAAGAAGAAATACATCATATTCATTAGCAGTATATATAGGTCAGTGGATCACATACATTGGAGTCATATTCTAATTGAAGACTAATCAGTGTGGGCTAGCAGCAAATTTGGGATAAACAGCAAGAATGTCCTCAAGCACACCTGATTCAATGAAGTAATTACATAGTTCAAGATACAGTAAGTCAGGTGGCCTGAAGTCTTTGACAGTGTCTCATTCAATAATATAGTTTACACGCTGAGTGTTCCGGTATGGGTACAGCGTTACTAACTTGCCAGATGTGTCTGTATCCGAGCCTAATTCTGGCCACGACTACATCACATTGTCTGGTTCTGTCCTTATGCTGGCCATACTGGTACCTCTCGTCACAAAATTTGTCATATTTACTAATGCTACAACTGTCAGGTCTCTCTGCATTTCTCACTTCTTCTAGATCAGAGTTCATGATTCTGACTTGAATGTTTTAATTACAGCATTGGACAGGCCAAGGTCACAGTCAACATTTTCTTTCTTACATGCCTCATTGCCCAGTCTATCAGCACGGCCATGATACCTGGTTCCAACATGGGACGGAATCCACAAATTCGATACGAAAGTTGTTCTCATGGGCAGTTATCACATTCCTTTTAATATCACAGACAACTTTAGACATAGGCTGACGGGCTGTTCATTGATTTCAAAGCACTTTGAGAGTCACAGAATATCACCCCACCTCCATTTCTTTGGGTAGTCTGTGGCTAAATGAATTCAGTTAGTTCAGTTTGTTGTGCTGGCCCAGTTGTTCAGCCTTTGCTTGTTTGACACTATCATCTCTTTTTCTTTATATATTACAATTGCACAGCCTGTTCTACCTGTGTTTGTCTGCAAGAACCACCAGTAAAAGCCTAACATTCACTTGATTTAATGCTCTCTATGTGTCTGTTGATTGGTAGGTGGGTATGAGTGTTCCAGTAACCCACCTACCCGCGCGGTGGGTCTATGGCCTTCACTTTTGGTCTACCTCACCTCCCCTCCCTCCTCCCTCCCTCCCTCCCTCCTCCTCCCTCCCTCCCTCTCCTCCCTCTCTCTCTCTCCCTCTCTCTCTCTCCTCTCTCCTCCCTCTCTCCCACACCTACCGAACATTTACAGTTTATCAACACTTACCGTAAATTCTCGTGCTTGCCTCTACATACTTGGTACCGAGTTTAGAGTCCAGACGGTACCTAAAGTAATCTAGTACGTTAATAACAAGTCTATACCGTAATTTGACCCTTAAATAACTCAAACGGTGGGTTAATTACACAGGTAATAATTAAGGTGTACTAATTAATTACTATTCTTGATGGTAGGTAGTTAAAGGTAATTGGGTAATTAGTAGTTAAGATGGTAGGGTAATTAAAGGCGATGGTTAATTAGGAATACAGGTGATACAGTGAACAGGTGTTGTGAGTTACAGAGAGAGAGAGAGAGAGAGAGAGAGAGAGAGAGAGAGAGAGTGGAGGTGTGGTTAGGTTAGGTATTGTTCATGTTTTATTATACCTGTGGCTAAATTAGTGCCGTGGGAACGACCATTACAGCTGTTACCTCTCTCTCTCTCTCTCTCTTCTTCGTATTCTTCGTATTCTTCCTCCTCGGGTTCTTCCTCTCCTTCTCCTCTTCCTTCTCATTCTCTCTTCCTCCTTCTCCCCTGTTCTTCTTCCTCTTCCTTCCCATTCTCCCCTCCTTCTCCCCCCATAAACCAGTCAATAACGCCACTCCTGTAAACCAAATCCAGCCGCTTTATAATAACAGCCAGTCAGAAATACAGTTAAAACCATATATTACAGCCAATTACAGAACGTTATTATACCTGTAATACATCGCTGATATAATTGTGATGCTGTATTATATATGGGTCTCATTGTTTACGTATTTTAACCCTAATTTAGAATTATGAAAGTATTTGAATTTGTTTGTTTAAAATTTTAATGCATTTTATTTTTGGTAATCTGGTTTTTATATTCACGTAAGTCAAATTATAGTATCATTTTAGGATTGCATAGGGTATATGATGATAGTGTATTATTGTATATGGTTAATAAGGATGATCATGTATGTATGTGATACGTTTAGTTTAGTTAGTCCACAATAATCCCATATCAGTTACGTTTTCTCTCATGGTTACAAAAAGTTTTTAAAGAAAACGGATATTTTGTTGTGGATAACTATACTAAACGTGGGTCTCCGTGGCTTCCCGTAGTTATGTAAGAGAGGGTACGGCAGCATTCATGGGCGTAGTCTTGTAGGTCCGTGAGAGGGGAGGGATGGGGGTGGGGGTGAGGAGGAGTGGTAGAGGGGATGTCCTTGAAGGGGGTGTCCAGGGGGGTGGGGAGGGATGTCCTTGCTAGAGTCAGGTTTGAGGGAGATATTAACCCAGTAAGGAGAGTCAGGTATGTGTGTGTTACATAAGAAAATTTAATCGTGTTTGTTGATGTTTTTAAGAGGAAGAAAAAAAAATCCTGTGTGAATTTTTACCTTTATTATTGCCGTTGTTTTTCCTTCCTCTTCTTCGTTATTTTCTTCCTCCTTTTCGTTCTTCTCATCCTCGTTCTTCTCATCATTCTTCCTCTTCCTTCTTTTCTCCATTCTCCTATTCATTCTTCTCTTCCTATTTCTCCTCTTCCTCTTCTTACCTCCTTTCCCCCCTCCTCCTCTCCTCCTCTTCCTCTTCCTTCTCTTCTATTGATTTTGCAGCTTCTTTCTGTGTGTGTGTGTGTGTGTATGTGTGTGTGTGTGTGTGTGTGTGTGTGCGTGTGAGTGTGTGTGTGTGTGTGTGTCATGAGGTCTTGCCGAGCATTAACCTAACCTAAGCGTTCATGGGTCATATTAAGACACGACTGAACACTACTTACACAAGCGTACTGTGTCACCCCGTACACACACACAGACACAGACACACATGTACGTTATCGGTCTTCATACCCAAACAAGTGTGTGTGTGTTATCTTAGCATTTTTTGGTACCCAGTGCATGTGAGGATAACAGAGGTTAATGTGTCGTGCATTGATAACTGGACAAGCACTAGTGAGTTCTGGATGATGGTGTTGATGATTACGTATTACTGTACCGATGACTACTATTACTACTACTATTACTACTACTATTACTACTACTATTACTACTACTCTTACTACTACTAATAATATTAATAATAATAATGAATCTTTGGAAAATGTGAACCTAAGACATTGTCACACGCACACACACACACACACACACACACACACACACACACACACACACACACACACACACACACCACACACACGCACGCACACACACAGACCATTGGAGTGCAGTATGTGGTGGGATTATCGACCTAACTGTAAGCATTATGACGTCAAACTGTTGTATGAGCAATATGTGTGTGTACGTGTAGAATGTCATGTAATAATAATGATAATAATAATAATAATAACAATAATAATAATAATAATAATAATAATAATAATAATAATAGTAGAAATTATTATTATTATCATTATTATTATTATTATTAGCAGGATGGTCAGCAAACTTCATTCTTCATGCACATTTAATGACGACTATTGATTTTGGTGTCTGTAAGTTCATGAGTCACAGCCGAGGGATTATTTAAACCACTGATGAAATTCAATTCTTTTTTCTTGAACTGATTAACTCTAAATCCTCACTTACAACCCTCATGATAAGTGCTCACCAATGTTCACCGAAGGACTTACCTATGTGTTCATTTCAGTAATGTTCACCTATGTTCTGATGTTCACCTATGGGATATTTTCTTTATTAGTGTTCACTTTAATAGTTCACCAAAGTTCTACTGAGTCATGTTCACCCCAGACATTGTTCACCCCAGACAATATTCCCCCGAGCATTGTTCACCCCAGACGATATTCACTTGTACCCAACCTTCCCCCCTCCCCCCTCCCCCCTCCCCTTCCCGTCCCTCCTCCCTCTCCTCCCCCTCTCCCCTACCCCCCATGATTATAATATACCTGTGTTTTTACCTGCGTAATCATGACCTTACTACCTGTCTGGCTGTATCAGCAAGCCTGGTGTTAGTGGGTACAAGCTGTGTTAGTGGTACAAGCTGTGTTAGTGGTACAAGCTGTGTTAGTGGGTGCAAGCTGTGTTAGTGGGTACAAGCTGTGTTAGTGGTACTTCCATGTTAGTGGTACCTGTAGTCAGGTACAAGCTGTGTTGAGTGGTACAAACTGTTGGTACAAGCTGTGTTAGTGGTACAAGCTGTGTTAGTGGTACAAGCTGTGTTAGTGGTACAAGCTGTGTTAGTGGTACAAGCTGTGTTAGTGGTACAAGCTGTGTTAGTGGTACAAGCTGTGTTAGTGGTACAAGCTGTGTTAGTGGTACAAGCTGTGTTAGTGGTACAAGCTGTGTTAGTGGTGCAAACTGTGTTAGTGGTACAAGCTGTGTTGAGTGGTACAAGCTGTGTTAATTAATTTTAAGCTGTGTTAGTGGTACAAGCTGTGTTAATTAATTTTAAGCTGTGTTAGTGGTACAAGCTGTGTTAGTGGTACAAGAAAGCTGTGTTAGTGGGCTACAAACTGTGTTTAGTGGTACAAGCTGTGTTAGGTGGTACAAGCTGTATTGAGTGGGTACAAGCTGTGTTAGTGAATTTTCAAGCTATTACAAGTGGTACAAGCTGTGTTAGTGGTACAAGCTGTGTTAGTGGTACAAGCTGTGTTAGTGGTACAAGCTGTGTTAGTGGTACAAGCTGTGTTAGTGGTACAAGCTGTGTTAGTGGTACAAGCTGTGTTAGTGGTGCAAACTGTTCTGTACACATCTTTATCACCATTTTTTGAGGGGGGACAATGAAAGTAAAAACGAGAGAGAGCTGTGTTGAGTTAGTTGAGCCGCAGATCTATGCGGCATTCAGTGACTGTAGCCTCATAGTCAATATCTGCAACTGTTGTCGGCTTTGGGGCAGATGCTCTCGTTCCCCTGAGGCAGAGCAAAGCCGACCTAAGGAGAGAGAAGGACAGTCGACATCTCATCCAGGCGGTAACATAACTTCTGGGCTGCTGCTTCTGTTTGGATATCACCTCAGCGAGTCTGGCGTAGAAGCATCTTGCACTTGGTCCCATCCCACCAGAGGTTGTGAACACTAGAGGAGTGAAGCTGCCTTGATCAACATTCTGAATTCTCTCCCCATATGCCCTTATCTTGTCGTTCTCGTTCCTCCTGTGTGCAGCATCGAGAGCTAAGTTACGGTGACATGCGGCCATGGGATAAAAAATCCTGATGCCGAAGAAGGCTCGCTGTCCCCGCGTCCAGAATCCTCGAGCACTGACGTCAACACGGGCTTCGTTGGATGTGTTTGAAGTCCTGTGTTGGAAGATCTCACCGTCCAATGGAAGAAGGATTGGTTCTACCCTGACATCACGACAGATTTCCTTCAACATATTTGCTGTGAGATCCCTTACTTCGCCATGCCTCATGCATATGAAGCCCCCTTTCTTGCACACCATGGCGTGATCGACGTCATAGGAAGAGCCATACACTCATTGGGAGGGCAAACCTTCTACTGGCCTACCATACCTTAGAGCATTGGCATCTGTAAATTCTTGTTTACTGAGACTGAAACCATTTGCTCTTATCGGTAACGTAGTTAACCAGTTCGTGGCGCCCACCTCCTACGCTATAGCTACTTTTTTCTTCTTAAAATTCTCTGGTACTTGCAGCAACAGTTGCTGCAACTTATCACTTTGGCCATGCTGTCGTAATGGACCTTCGAATCTTGTTTACTTCACTGGTATCCACCTCACCTGTTGCGTTCTGAGCTATTATGTGGTAAGTGAGGGCTGCCGTGAGCTTAACTAAGTTTGATGTTTGGTGGCAGCAATCTCCTCTTGATTGGTCAGTCCCATTCCTCCCAGTCTCGGTGGTAGTGCAAGGAGTGATCTTTCTGCTGGGGTTAAGTGAAGATGTTTCACTAATTTGGGAATGAATTGACGCTGATACGTTCTTCCAGAGGGTGGAGGAGGGGTCCGATATCAGGGATAGTGCGCATCAGGTAGTTCCAGCGATGCTCGACTCCATGGGTGAATGTTGCAAAATGCAAAAGCCGCATGTGGCTCTGTGTTAGCAATATCCGACAGAGCTTGGGTTTCCCTAACCCACTCATTCACCTTTCCCGTTACCTACTCGGTCTTGAAGTCCCTCGTGCCGATTACTGCGCCTAGGTGTCTTTGGCCATCCTTTGTTATTTTGACCTCACTTCCACCTCACTTCTGGCTTCACAATGAGGAAGGACTTGCTGGCGTTTGGGTGGTACCCTATTTGTGGGCCTCGTGATGTTACCAGGTCCCACCACTTTTTGATGTCCTCCACTTTTCCTGCTCCTGTTAGGTCATCAGCGTACGCCACTTGCTTGACCTCGGTTGTTTCAAATTTTATTGTGTGTTGGAGCACTGATAGGCCTATTGAGTACATTGCCATTGCAACAGGGTCCCCCTGTGTTGTTCCCTCAGTTGACTGTAAGATGGTACTACTACTACTACTACTACTACTAGAACTACTTGGTGTCGTGGTTGGGCAGGTCATTGCATGGCTCTCCTGTTATCACAAGAGGTTGGAGTTATCTGTCGTGTTATCACCGCGTGTTGACTCACTCACTCTGTACTGACAGAGTAAATTGACTAATACTGACCTGTCACCAACACTGTCACCACAACTACCACCACAACTACCACCATCACACACAAACACGTCTTATGCTATCTCAATTGAAACATGAGAGAGAGAGAGACTGTTACTAAGCTGTTATTAAGAGAAGGTCTCTCTCTCTCTCTCTCTCTCTCTCTCTCTCTCTCTCTCTCTCTCTTTCATGTTTCAATTGAGATTGCATAAGACGTGTTTGTGTGTGATGGTGGTAGTTGTGGTGATGGTGGTGGTGGTGATGGTGGTAGTTGTGGTGGTGGTAGTGGTGGTGGTGGTGGTGGTAGCTGTGGTGATAGCGTTGACGATGGTAAAGGAATAGTAAGAGGAGGAGGAGAGAGAAGGAAGAAGAGAGGAGGAGGAGGAGGAGGAGATTTTTCTTTTAGATTGCCTCGGAGGGGGGCTAGTTTATTGGGCACCCCCTTACATCCTGTGCAAGGTGAAGCGCAGAAGCGTTTACAGCGCCCATCTGGGAAGCATGCGGAGGGGGGAAAGAAGGCAGAGTTGGAGGTCAAGGAGAAGGTCGTTGTCTGTGTGTGTGTCTGGGTACATGGAGTCCACTCTGCATTCACCACTACTACCACCACTACCACCACCACCACTACACGATCCACCACCACCACCACCACCACCACCACCACCACCACCACCACCACCACAACTACCACCATCACCACTACCCACCACCACCACACCACACCACCACCCACCCACCCCACACACACAACTACCACCATACCACTACCACACCACCACCCACCACCACCACCACTACCACACCACTACCACCACCCTACCCACCACCACCACCACCACACCACACACACCACCACCACCACCACCACCACCCACCACCACCACACCCACCACCACACACCACCCACACCCCACCACCCACCACCACCCACCACCACCACCCCACCCACCACACCACCACTACTACCCATCACCACCCACCCACCACCACCACTACCACCACCACCACACCCACTACCCACCACCACCACCACCACCACCACCACCACCACCACCACCACCACCACCACCACCAGTGTCATGGGCGACCCTCCACTACCACCACCACTACCAATGCCACCACCACCACCACAACTACCACCACCACCACCACCACCAGTGTCATGGACGACCCTCCACTACCACCACCACTCACCAATACCACCACCACCACCACAACTTCTACCACCACTACCACCACCACCACCAGTGTCATGGACGACCCTCCACCACCACCCCACCACCAGTGTCATGGACGACCCTCCACACCCTGCTCATTCCTTACGTGTACGACCATTGGGGAGTCGTGGGTAGAATATTTCAGTCGTCTCTGGGTCGTCCCGGGTGAAGAACAGTCTAGTAATGAGGAGGAGAAGGAAGAGGAGGTTGGGAGGAAGAAGAGTAGGAGGAGGAAGAGGGAGGAGGAGGAGGAGGAGGAAGAAAGGAGGAGGAGGAGGAAGGAGGAGGAGGAAGAAGAGGGAGGAGGAGGAGGGAGGAGGAGGAGGCAGAAGAGGAGGAGGAGGAAGAGGAGGAGGACGAGGGAGGAGGAGGAGGCAGAAGGAGGAGGAGGAGGAGGAGGAAGGCGGAAATGACGCGTTGTTCGCCGGGCAACCCCCTCTCTTCCTTCCTCCTCTTCCCTTCCCCTCTCCTTCCCCTTCCCCCTCCTCTTCACCTGATGCCTGTGTGTGTGTCCGCCATAACCCTCTCTCCCCCATCTACTTGGGGTATTATGGGGGGTGGGAGTGATGGGAGGGGAGTTACACTGTCTTCTAAGGGGAGGGATAGGAAGGGGTATAAGGTGGGAAGGAAAGTTGGTGTCGTGGGTCAGGGGAGGTAGAGGGGGGAGAAAGGAGGGAGAGAAATGGGGGGAGAGGGGGGAGAGGTGGGAGAGTGGGATGGAGAGGAAGGGGAGGACACAGGACGCGTCCTCTCTACAGTACTGTGGTCCGTTCGCTCGGTGTTTGGGTACAGACGATGACGTTACAGAGCCCAGGGGCGTCAAGTGCATTTGGGTCTGGTTGGGTTGTGGTCTGTTCTCACTGTCTTTCGTTCGTCTGGCGTTCGCTGTAGGGTGGGAGGAGCTTGGTGGCTTTCTCTATCTTTTGTTCGTCTGGCGTTCGCTGTAGGGGAAGGCGGTAGCTTTCTCTATCTTTCGTTCGTCTGGCGTTCGCTGTGGGGAGGGCTTGGTGGCTTTCTTATCTTTCGTTCGTCTGGCGTTCGCTGGGGGTACCTCTCTCTCTCTCTCTCAAGCCAAAGCCATCAATAAGCCTCTCCTGTTGTGGCTTACGGTCATGTTGTGTGTGTGTGTGTGTGTGTGTGTGCATGTGATTTATAGAACGTGCATAACGATGGGGAAATTTTCGATCGCTGGCCTGAACGATTGACTGTGGCGCTGAGTGGTGGGGAGAGTGAGAAGAAGAGAGAGGAGAGAGTGAGGGAGGAGAGAGAGAGTGAGGAGGAGAGAGGGGAGGAAGAGGGAGGGAGAGAGGAGAGAGGGAGGAGAGGGAGGAGGGGGAGGAAGAGAGGAGGGAGGGAGAGAGAGGAGGAAGAGGAGGGGGAGGAGGGAGGAGGGAGGGAGGAGGAGGAGGAGGCCTGGTATAATGCACATTTATAGACTTGGTGTTGTCAAGGGTCTTCAGTGTACGTATGTGTGTGTGTGTGTGTGTGTACGTGTGTGTGTGTGTGTGTGTGTGGGTGTACGTGTGTTTGAGTACAGATTTATTACCATATGCTGTGCTTGTGTGTGCATGTGTGTGTGTGTGTCTGTGTGTGCTATGTATGTATGTAGTTTTGTATGTGTGTGTGTGTGTGTGTGTGTGTGTGTGTGTGTGTGTGTGTGTGTGTGTGTGTGTGTCTATATGTACAAACACGTGTACACTTTATAGAATCACTCCTTTCTTTGATTGTGTACACGACGTGTATGTACATGATATACCTATCAAACGTACACACAGACTTACATAAACGTCTACATCCTGTTGAATAAGACCATGTACGTTAGGTTAGGGTAGGTCAGTGTTAGGTTAGTGTTAGGTTAGTGTTAGGTTAGTGTTAGGTTAGTGTTAGGTCAGTGTTAGGTTAGTGTTAGGTTAGTGTCAGGTTAGTGTAAGGTTAGTGTTAGGTCAGTGTTGGGTTAGTGTTAGGTTAGTGTTAGGTTAGTGTTAGGTTGTGTTAGTTTAGTGTTGGGTCAGTGTTGGGTTAGTGTCAGGTTAGTGTTGGGTTAGTGTTAGTCAGTGTTAGGTTAGTGTTGGGTTAGTGTTAGGTTAGTGTAAGGTTAGTGTTAGTTTAGTGTTAGGTCAGTGTTAGGTTAGTGTTAGGTTGAGTGTTAGGTTAGTGTTAGGTCAGTGTTAGGTTAGTGTTAGGTCAGGTGTTAGGTTGGTGTTGGGTTAGTGTCAGGTTAGTGTTGGGTTAGTGTTAGGTTAGTGTTAGGTCAGTGTTAGGTTAGTGTTAGGTCAGTGTTAGGTTAGTGTTAGGTTAGTGTCAGGTTAGTGTTAGGTTAGTGTTAGGTTAGTGTTAGGTCAGTGTTAGGTTAGTGTTAGGTTAGTGTTGAGTTGGTGTTAGGTCAGTGTTAGGTTAGTGTTAGGTTAGGTTAGGTTGGTGTTAGTCAGTGTTAGGTTAGTGTTAGTTAGTGTTAGGTTAGTGTTGTGTTGTGTTAGGCCAATGTTAGGTTAGTGTTAGGTTAGTGCTGTGTTAGTGTTAGGTTAGTGTTAGGTTAGTGTTAGGTCAGTGTTAGGTTAGTGTTAGGTCAGTGTTAGGTTAGTGTTAGGTTAGTGTCAGGTTAGTGTTAGGGCTATGACTTAATTGGGTGAATGCGGAAGACGAGGGAGAAAGGGAAAGGAAGGAGGAATGAAAGAAGGAAGGTGGGAAGAAAGGAAGGAGGGAAGGAAGGAAGGAGGGAAGGAAGGAGGAAATGAAGGAGCACTTTGAAGGACCTGGATCTTCAAACTACGTAGTCACACACACACACACACACACACACACACACACACACACACACCTGTTGGTGAACTGAGTAGCGCCTCCCGGCCAGGTACCGTAGTCTGTCTGTCTGTTCTGTCTTTATTCCTGTCTTTATCAGACGTAGATTGAGAGTTTGTTATTATGTGTGTGTGTGTGTGTGTGTGTGTGTGTGTGTGTGTGTGTGTGTGTGTGTGTGTGTGTGTAATAATAATAATAATAAAATTATTAATAGAGTTGCAGCCGGTGGCTGAAAATATACAGACTTACATTTGATTTAGACATAATGATATAATATGCGGAATACATTTACAGGGCTGTACAGTCATAAATCAGGGTTGTTTATTATTTTAACAATAGATGGGATGTTGTTCTTATATCTATCGGTGCGGGGCTCTTATGGGCTGAATTTGTTGTAGTGGCGGACTGGCGAGGTGGGCGGGGATTGCCGGTGGCAGGAGGTGGCGATGACGAGGATGGTGCAGTATCCACTGCCAAACCGTGTGCTTGATGGTGGACGTCACTGAGGGATGGCATTTCCAGGGTGGAGAGAGCGTTGATGTAGCCGGAGAGGTTCTGCTGCCGAGCATGATTCTGCAGGCCCTTTCTGTATTCTTCTAGCTGACGTTGTTGGTGGATTGAGAAGACGACCAGGTTGGTGACTCATACGTTAGTTTGGGGAGAATAAGGCGTTGTAGATGGTCCTCAGGCTCTGGCGTGGGTGTCCCAAGTGACCTGAGTCGTCGAGATGTAGAGACGGCAATGAGGCTGCCTTGACGGTGTTGTTTTACATGGGCCTTCCAGTCCAGTTTGTGGTCTATGGTAACACCCAGAGTTTTGCAGACTGCACCAGCTGGAGAGGATGGCACCACTGTTACTGCTGGAGCTTGCACTGGAGTGGTGGCGGTATTGATGTATGACTGCAGTTTTGTGTGTGGTTGATGGTGACCTTTTTCTCCGTAGTCCATGCCTGTAGCCTGTCCAGGTGCCTGTATGGTGAGTAGTCCGGTGAGGTGTTGTCCATTAACCCCCACAGTGCAGTCATCCACGTACTTCCACCTGCTGTGAGGAGTGTCAGATAGAGCGTCGTTGATCAGGATTAAGAAGCACAGGTCTCATCTTGTCCCCTGGGGACACCGCAGGTGAGGTGTTGGAATGTGGAGACAGAACCCTGGTACCTGACTGTTCTGACGACGCTCACTCAGGAAATGAGGGAGCCATGAGACCAGGTTGGTGGGCAGTCTAGTGTGAATGGCCGTGTTGATAACAGTGCAGTGATCAGCAAGGGCAAAAGCCTTCCTGAAGTCAACAAGGGCAACGGCCAGTGATGTCTTACGTTTCTGCAGGTTTTTGTGCAAGAAATCCAGGAAACTAACTAAGGTGTGATGTAGAGGAGGTCCTCATATTGCCAAATTGCTGTGGATCAATTGACTGATAAATACGAGCAAATGCCCACTCAAACACAAAGTCTTCACAGAGTAGACTGGGTATGGGGGTAATGGCACCGGCCTGGAGGTCGTTAGGCGACTGTGGGGTGGTGACCTGGGATAGGAGGACAAGTGCTTTCATTCATTAGCATTTGCTTTGTCTGAGGATGCATTAATAATGGAACAGAGGGGGGGTGGTGTGACTGCAAACTCTTGTAAATTTTGTTTGGGAAGTCAATTGGGGCTGTGGAGCGTTTGGATTGAAATTTCAGAGTTTGTTGGGGATTTCAAATGGTTGAACACTGGGAGGGGAGAGGAGGAGGGGGAAGGTAAGTAAGCTGGGAGGAGAGGAGGCTAAGACTAGGTAGTGTATGATATATGGTAGTAAAATGGTTTTAATTATCTCTGCTGCCTCCTCACAGGGAATGTGAGATGAAAGGAAGTGTGGAGACTGACGGTTGAGACCACAGAGATCTTTTACCTTGGAGTACTCTCTGACCGATGCCGACTTTGAGGCCCTGCACTTTCCTGGGTAATAATTCTTCTTGGCTGACTTGATTTCCCTGATGACCTGGTTACGTAGACTTTGTACAGGCGGTTGTTGGTGTAGTAAGCCTTGTTGCGCTGCTCAATTAGTCTTTTGATACGGGTGTAATCCACGGGACATCATCGGGGGTGGATCCTCAGTGTCTTGGAAAGAAGTGGTGGTAGGCTTTGGTGATAGTGTCCAGGTAATTATCCCACTTGTTCTGCACATCGTCTACTGTGATCACTTCAGTCCAGGATACCGGTCACCCATTGCTCCAAAACGCCGCATGGCAGAGTCAGTAGTCGGTAAGTCCTGGCTGTCCTGAGATGGTAGTGTAGGTGTTCTAAGAAGAGACAAGTGTTGCTGCACCCCATGGGAGGTGTGTGTGTGTGTGTGTGTGTGTGTGTGTGTGTGTGTGTGTGTGTGTGTGTGTGTGTGTGTGTGTGTGTGTGTGTGTTGAGTTGTTGTCTCCCCCAGAGTGTAAAGGACAAAACTATTATATAAGACAGAGGCGAATTATTTATTTATGCTTGGCGGTGCGTACATGGTTATGTAAGGGCCTCTCTCTCTCTCTCTCTTTTCTCCACTAACCAAATCACTTCACACATACCCACACACACTTACACACACACACCCGCACACCCACACACACCTGCACACACACCTACACACACCTGACACACCTGCACACACCTACACACACCTGCACAGCGTCCTTATATCTACCTGATTGTCGTTCCCATGGGCAACTCACCACCCAATGCAGAGAGAGAGAGAGAGAGAGAGAGAGAGAAAGGCGTTGTCATGGGCGTGTGTGTGTGTGTGTGTGCTTGGGCACGCACGGTTGACTCTGCTGCACACCTGTCCAATGCGAGGGTTTGACTCCGAGAGGCTTGATGTTGAGAGTTAGGAGGTTGGAGTTAGGTTAGGTAGAGGTTAGGTTAGGTTAGGTTAGGGTTAGGTTATCTTGAGGTGATCGTAAGCCTTGGAGGTAAACTACTGCAACTCAAGGTGACTCAACAAGCTATACTGCACCCTGAGTATAGTATATCACCCCTCCTCCTCCCCCCCATGGAGGGACCGTCGCGGCCTTCCTATCATGGGGTCGTGACACTGTACTTAATTATAGCTCAGGTAATCAATAGTTGTTCTAAATATACCTGTGTATCGTTGTCCCTCATGGGTCTATAAACAGGGTCTGCCTCATAATGTCAACACAACACTAGATGTACCCTGTGCTTGGGTCTACTTCACCTCCTCACTTACCTCACCTCTCACCTCCTCACTCCCCACCTCACCTCTCACTCACCTCACCTCTCACCTCTCACCTCTCACTTACCCCACCCCACCTCTCACTTACCTCACCTCACTCTTTCCTCCTTCATCTCTTCCTTCCTTCCTTCCTTCCTTCCTTCCTTCCTTCCTTCCTTCCTTCCTTCCTTCCTTCTTTCCTTCCTGCCTTCCTTCCTCGTCACCAAGGAGCACTGTTTACCAAGCATCATTCATCCATTTTCATCCACTACACATTTCCACTCATCCATTCCTCCACCTCCACTCATCCATTCATCCACTTATCCACTCCCTCCATTCCTCCATTCATCCACCCATCCACCAACACTCATCCACCTCACATCTCCACTAATCCCCAGGTGAACCAAGACAGGTGTTACGTGATGGAGGTCAGGCAGGTAACAGTAGAGAGCTTGTACTCATTGACTCAGATGATAAGTGTGAGTGCTCTCAAGTGTCTCTCCGGCCACCAGGAAAGACTCGTAATTATGTTTCAGAGGTCAGAGGTAGAACCCAACCTAACCTAATGCTAACCTAACCTAATCCATCCCTACCGTAACGTAACCCTAACCTATCCTGTGTGAGTGTGAATGAGTTACTGTATAAACACACACACACTTCACACTGACATAGATAAACATACTGCCACAGTACACACACACACACACACACACACACACACACACACACACACACACACACACACACACACACACACACACACACACGTAAAAAATGTTTGGACAAGTTATTCTTGTCGTTATCAATTCTATATTTAGAGATGCAGACTGGGTAAATATAGCTCACACACACACACACACACACACACTCACACACGTAAAAATGTTTGGACAAGCTATTCTTGTCGTTATCAATTCTATATTTAGAGATGCAGACTGGGTAAATATAGCTCAGAGATGCAGACTGGGTAAATATAGCTCACACACACACACACACACACACACACACACACTACAGCCTCCTCCCCCCCCCTCCCAATAGCCACACCTTCGCCGCTATTTTATTACCTTAATATAAGTAGCTACATAAGTAGCCATCCTAGCTGTGTTGAGCCGCAGATCTATGCGGCATTCAGTGACTGTTGCCTCATAGTCAATATCTGCAACTGTTGTCGGCTTTGGGGCCGATGCTCTCGTTCCCCTGAGGCAGAGCAAAGCCGACCTAAGGAGAGAGAAGGACAGTCGACATCTCACCCAGGCTGTAACATAACTTCTGGGCTGCTGCTTCTGTTCGGATAGCTCCTCCGCGAGTTTGGCGTAGAAGCATCTTGCACTTGGTCCCATCCCACCAGAGGTTGTGAACACCAGAGGAGTGAAGCTGCCTTGATCAGCGGTCTGAATTCTCTCCCTATATGCCCTTCTCTTGTCGTTCTCGTTCCTCCTGTGTGCAGCATCGAGAGCTAAGTTACGGTGACATGCGGCCATGGGATAAAAAATCCTGATGTCGAAGAAGGTTCGCTGTCCCCGCGTCCAGAATCCTCGAGCACTGACGTCAACACGGGCTTCATTGGATGTGTTTGAAGTCATATGTTGAAAGATCTCACCGTCCCATGGAAGGAGGGTCGGTTCTACCCTGACATCACGACAGATTTCCTTCAACATATTTGCTGAGAGATCCCTTACTTCATCATGCCTCATGCATATGAAGCCCCCTTTCTTGCACACCATAGCGTGATCGACGTCATAGGAAGAGCCATACACGCATTGGGAGTACTATTACTACTACTACTACTACTACTACTACCACTGATAACAACAACAACAGCAATAACAATAATAATAACAACAATAATAATACTAATAGTAATAATAATAATAATAATAATTTCAAGCTGAAATAAGCTGGGGTTATTACTGTCCACCGGCTCTTGTTACATCCCCCCCACCCCCACCCCCTCCAAATCTACCCAACGTGACCCTTACATAACTGGGAGAATATTTACGGTAGAGTGACGGTCGGTGCGCTACGGTACGTTTGGATAAGAGGCTAAATATAACATAGTATGAGATAAGGGGGGTGAGGGGTAAGGGGGGGTGGTGAGGGGTAAGGGGGGGTGGTGAGGGGTAAAGGGGGTGGTGAGGGGTAAAGGGGGTGAGAGATCGTCAAGATAAGGGTTACCCAGCCAAGTCTCTCTCTCTCTCTCTCTCTCTCTCTCTCTCTCTCTCTCTCTCTCTCTCTCTCTCTCTCTCTTCTCAGCCATATTAACATTGTTATTATTATCGACTCTGTGTGTTTGTGTGTGTGTGTGTGTGTGTGTCTGTGTGTGTGTGTGTCTGTGTGTGTGTGTGTAGCGCCTCACGCACACAAACACGTCCTTATGTGTGACAGAGCATAAACCGGCCCGTCTTCCCGTGTCCTCCTGTCCTCCCTTCCTACTGTCCTATCGTCCTCCCGTCTTCCCGTCCTCTCGTCCTCCGTCCTCCCGTCCTCCTCTCCTCGTCCTGCCGTCCTCCCCCCTCCTGTCCTCCTGTCCTCCCGTCCTACTGTCCTATCGTCCTGCCGTCCTACCGTCCTCCTCCTCCCGTCCTCCTCCGTCCTCCGTCCTCCTGTCCTGCCGTCCTGCCGTCCTCTCCTCCTCCCTCCTACCGTCCTCCGTGCCTCCTCCTGCCGTCCTCCGTCCTGTCCTGCCGTCCTGTCCGTCCTCCTGCCGTCCTCCCGTCCTCCTGTCCTGCCGTCCTGCCGTCCTCTCCTCCTCCCGTCCTCGTCCTCCCGTCCTCTCCTCCTGCCGTCCTGCCGTCCTCTCCTCCTGCCGTCACCTCCGTCCTCCCGTCCTCCTCCACCTCCCGTCCTGCCGTCCTCCAGGTAACACCCATTCACCTGTTAGTAATGACCTGCCCCTTCAACACCAGGTGTGAGGATATATTGATGGAACCTCACCTGTATCCACAACTCTTCCTTCCTCCTTCCTTCCTCCCTCCCTCCCTCCTTCCTCCTCCTCCCTCTTCCTTCCCTCCTTCCTTCCTCCTCCTCCTTCCTTCCTTCCCTTCCCTCCTCTCCTCCTTCCTTCTCTCCTTCCTTCTTCCTTCCTTCCATCTTCTCCTTCCCCCTCTCTCTCACACTCTCACTCTCCCTCTCTCCGTCTCTCCCTCTCCCTCCCTCCCTCTCGCTGGACATGGCTGTGTGCATTCCCTCTCATGAGAGTAGAGCCATGAGCGTCCTCAGTGTGTACATGAGGTGTAGTTGTGTGTGTAGTGTCTGTGTGTGTGTGTGTGTGTGTGTGTGTGTCAGGACAGTGGTCGTCTTGAGGTCGTGTTCTTGAGGTCGTGTTCCTTGAGGTCGTGTTCCATGAGGTCGTGTTCCTTGAGGTCGTGTTCCGTGAGGTCGTGTTCCGTGAGTCGTGTCCCTTGAGGTCGTGTCCTTGAGTCGTGTTCATTGTGGTCGTGTTCCTTGAGGTCGTGTTCCATGAGTCGTGTTCATTGTGGTCGTGTTCCTTGAGGTCGTGTTCCGTGAGGTCGTGTTCCTTGAGGTCGTGTTTTGAGCTTGTGTTCCGTGAGGTCGTGTTCCTTGAGGTCGTGTTTCGATCTTTGTGTTCCGTGAGGTCGTGTTCCTTGAGGTCGTGTTTCGATCTCGTGTTCCGTGAGGTCATGTTCCTTGAGGTCGTGTTCCTGAGGTGTTCCGGAAATTCTTTAAAAAAAAAAAAAAACAGTTGGAGATAATATCGATGAAATAATCCATACTTGGCAGCTGATGTTTGATGATAAGGTCGGGTCCTGTACCGTCCCTCCCTCCCGCCAGTGGTATATATAAAGCCCGCACCTCCCCGTGTATCCATTACTCCCTCGCCTGACTGGCTATAGAGCAGACATACACATATTCACTCACCCGCTGCCTTGACCGACCACGACGCAGCACCTGGATCTGTTCCCCCTGTGTTGACGTATCATCACCTGAGTTTTACCTTCGTCAGGGTACTCTTACGTCTTATTTCTCCTTCATCTGCGTCAGGGTAGACCTTCGCCTCACTCATCCTTCACCTTCGTCAGGATACACCGCCTCCTCCTCCAGCTTGTTTACTTCTCCTCAAGATGGAATACGACAGTAAGGTGTTCGACAGCCGCCTCCTCCTGGCTCCCGCTATGGCCGTGCTGTACCTAATGGTGGTGCTGGAGAGTTACCTCATCGAGAACACCGCCTTCAACTACATCTTCCAGCTGTAAGGAAGGCTTGAGGACCTCACGTGTAAACACAACAGTTAACGAGAGATAAGTCACTAGGGAGAATTAGTGACTAAACATACAGCACGTCTAAGACATTTTCCTGAAGGTGATCTACAGTGAAGAGTCTACAGTGACCTGGAGGAGCTGAGCCTTCGTCACCGTCGGTTGATAACTGCTTGTGTTGTTACTCCACAACTCAGCCGACAGCATGAAGGACTTCCTGGGCTTCAATACTGACAGTGGGACGACCACCTGCGTCAGCAGTCCCAGAAGTGAGTCCAAGTCCTCGGCGGCTGCCTGCTGGGACTCTCGCCAGCGTCCAAAACTCTTCAGGAGCAACAGCGGCACCTGTGTCCTGTCTGACGCTGCTGCCGGGAGTAGGACTGATGCCCACTGGTGTCTACAGGAGGGCGTGTCGTGGCTGAGAGAGAGTTGGGGAGGTCAGGATGAGTTGGGGTGCTTGACGCCTCTGCTGATACTTCTCCTGCTGGTGGTGTTGTCTCTGACTCTCGAGGCCTACATCAACGAGGTGGTCACCTTCAACTACGTCTTCCAGATGTAGAGTCAACCAAAATAATGTAAATAATACAGGAGTGCTTACTGGTGCTGGCTACAAGGGGCGCTGACTGGTGCTGGCCACGGGGCGTTCACTACTGCTGGCCACAGGGCGTTCTTTGATGCTGGCCACGGGACGCTCACTACTGCTGGCCACGGGGCGTTCACTACTGCTGGCCACAGGGCGTTCTTTGATGCTGGCCACGGGACGCTCACTACTGCTGGCCACGGGGCGTTCTTTGATGCTGGCCACGGGACGTTCACTACTGCTGGCCACAGGGCGTTCTTTGATGCTGGCCACGGGACGCTCACTACTGCTGGCCACGGGGCGTTCTTTGATGCTGGCCACGGGACGTTCACTACTGCTGGCCATGGGGCGTTCACTGAGGCTGGCCACAAGGGGCGCTGACTGATGCTGGCCACGGGACGTTGACACACTCACTAGTCAACTAGACCAACTATGTACAATTTTCAACATATATACAAATTTATTTTTTATACCTTATTATTATTTAAATTACAATATATTATTATAAATATTATGTCTGGTTTTGACTGTTATCCTTCCAGTGCTTCACAGTGGCCAACCAAACTGCTGTGGTGTTGAGACGTGAAGTGTAAACAAACAGCCTTACCTGACACTAACACTAACACTAACCTAACACTAAGCTAACACTAACCTAACACTAACCTAACACTAACCTGACACTAACCTGACACTAACTTAACACTAACTTAACACTAACTTAACACTAACCTAACACTAAGCTAACACTAACCTAACACTAACCTAACACTAACCTGACACTAACCTGCACTAACCTAACACTAACCTAACACTAACCTAACACTAACCTAACACTAACCTAACACTAACTAACACTAACCTAACAACTAACCTAACAACCTAACACTAACTTAACACTAACCTAACACTAACAACACTAACTTCACTAACCCAACCAACTTAACTACTAACTGCCTAACACTAACCTAACACTAACACAACACTCAACCTTCAACACTACCTAACACTAACACACCAACCTGACACTAACCTAACACTAACCTAACACTAACCTAACACTAACCTAACACTAACCTAACACTAACCTAACACTAACCTGACACTAACCTAACACTAGCCTGACACTAACCTAACACTAACCTAACACTAACCTAACACTAACCTGACACTAACCTAACACTAACCTGACACTAACCTAACACAAACCTAACACTAACCTAACACTAACCTAACCCCCAGAGGTAGGATTAGGGGAGCTTAATCACCAGGTAACATAAGGTGGGGGGCTAATCTTCAGGTGGTTATAATGAAGTAATTAGAGATATAATAACTTAATTACTGAACAACCTATTATCTAATTACCCCTATGAGGGTAATGACATGATATCTTTAATGTAGTGATGATGATGTAGTGATGATGATGAATTTATGACTTTATCATTACCAATCACCACCACCACCACCACCACCACCACCACCACCTCCACCACCACCACCACCTCCACCACCACCACTTATACACCCTTACCTAGACAGACAGACAGACAGATAGATAATGAAAAGAACTGACGGGGGCCGTCTGTTAAAGGGGGAAGGGGGGAACAGACCCGTCAACATGATTACCTGGGGGTTCTGTCTACCTAATTAAGAACACCTGTCTGTCTACCTGTCCGGGAATAAGACGGTTTACTGTACACTATCCAGTATCAATATTGACAGGAGGATTTGTCTACTGTCCAAGGTACTGTCCAAGGTATTGCCCAAGGTATTGCCCAAGGCTACTGTCCCTTTAAACAGGCGAGAGGTGAACCACACATGGATCTCTCTCTCTCTCTCTCTCTCTCTCTCTCTCTCTCTCTTTCATTCTTTCAGTATTGCAGCAACTGTGTGTGTGTGTGTGTGTGTGTATATATATGTAATATATATAAACGGTTTTGACCAAAAAGTTCTGCAGCCCGAAGGCTGAAAATATACATTGGGCATAAATGACTTATTACATACATTGGTGGTTTAACAAAAGCCTTCATTAGAGAAAGGTAAAGGAACATACAGTGAACATACAGATTAATGTAGGTGTTGAACAGCAAAAACGTAGTGTAGTAACTCCTTCCCAGATGGTGTTAGGAGGGACCTCACGTGGTGTAGTAGTTCCCTCACAGATGGTGTTATGAGGGGCCTCACGTGGTGTAATTCCCTCACAGATGGTGTTATGAGGGGCCTCACGTGGTGTGTGTGTGTGTGTGTGTGTTTACGTATATACAGCAGGCAGAAAGGTCTGAAGTACAATCCATCTCCTCCCTCTTCCTCCTCCTCCTCCTCTCCTCCCCCTCTCCTCCTCCCCCCTCTCCTCCTCCCTCTTCCTCCTCCTCCCCTCTCCCTCTTCTCCCCTCTCTCCTCCCTCCCCTCCTCCTCTTCTCCTCCTCCCCTCCTCCTCTTCTCCTCTCCTCCTCCTCCTCCTCCTCCTCCTCCTCTTCCTTTTACCTATGGTGGAACATAAGAACATAAGAATGGAGGACACTGCAGCGGGCCATACTGGACAGTCCCCTTTACACCCAACCCCTATCGCTCATATATCCACCCAACCTGTGTTTGAAGCTATCCAGCGTGTTAGAGTTAATGAGGATGTTTGGTAACTTGTTCCACTCGTCCACTACTCTATTTCCAAACCAATGTTTACCTATTTCACCCCTAAATCTAAATTTGTCTAATTTAAAACCATTGTTACGAGTTCGCTCCTGGTTGGATAGTTTGAGTACCTTTGTAATGTCACCTTTGTTTAGCCCTGACTTCCATTTATACACCTCTATCATGTCGCCCCTCGCTCTACGTCTCTCGAGGGAGTGCACATTAAGATGCTTTGACCTGTCTCTGTACTCAAGGTTCCTAATGCCCGGGATTAGTCTCGTCATTCTCCTCTGGATTCTTTCCAAGGATTCTATATCCATTTTGTAATACGGTGACCAGAACTGAACTGCCTAATCCAGGTGTGGTCTCACAAGTGCAAGATACAGTTTTAGGATGACCTCGCTAGTCTTGTAACTAACACTCCTTTGTATGAACTGTTACGAGTTAGGGATTTAGAATATAGTTATACGTCTACCCAGATCCCAACAGGTAACAACAACAAAAAACAAAGACAATCGGACTATAAAAGGGTAGACAAAGGATGCGAGTTTTCGTTGTGTATAATAAAGTACCATAAATCCCTAAACAAAATATTCAGCTTATAAATTACCCTTAACCAAACTTAACCTAAACATTAACAGTATATACATATTAATACAACATAAACAATTTTGAAGCAAGTGGACGTGGGGGAGGCAATACAAGATACAAGTACTTAAGTGAGGAGCTGAGATGGCTGACGAGTAAGGCTGAGTATTGTAGAAGACGGTAGGTAGTCACTGTCCGTAGGTTTAGAGGATAGATGATCCTGTGGTCACTTCCCAGAGCCAAGTCCTCTCTCCTCGAATTGGAGCTCACAAAGAAGACTTGGAGGAAGTGACGCAACAACCAGGATATGGAGAAGGGAAACCCCGGAGTGTTAACTAAGACGAGTCATACTCGTGTCTCGTCCCTAAATGGCGTTGCTCGTGGTGCTGGGTAGGTAGATCAGGACAATAGATGGCGTGGTTCGTAGTGCTGGGTGGAGGGGTTCGTAACAGAACTCCCAAGTACTTTATTAGCCTTGTTTCGAGCAAATACACATTGTTTACTTGGCTTAAGGTTCCTACTTATCATTACTCCTAAATCTCTCTCGCAGTCGGATTTCTCAATGGCATCGTTGTTCATTTGGTAACTGGTTCCCTGTTTACATCTCGTATACTGAGTGCTTTACATTTGTCCACGTTGAATTTCATCTGCCATTTTTCAGACCATTCGAAAAATTTGTTTAGATCTTCCTGTAGTTTTGTGGAGTCCTCGTCAGATTTAATAACACGTCCTATTTTAGTGTCATCAGCAAATTTACTTATGTTGCTGTCTATGCCGATATCTATGTCGTTTATGTATATAATAAATAATAATGGTCCAAGTACTGAGCCTTGGGGAACTCCACTAGTGACGTTGCTCCAATGGGACTTAGTGCCGTTAATACTCACTCGCTGTTTCCTGTCCTGTAACCACGCCCTAATCCATTTAATGATATTACCTTTGATGCCATGCGCTTCTACCTGTCTTATTAGTCTTTCGTGTGGGGGACTCTGTCGAAGGCTTTGCTAAAGTCGAGATATACCACATCATAATAAATAGCGAGAATAGATAGATAGATAGATAGAGAGAGAGAGAGAGAGAGAGAGAGAGAGAGGATAAATGGTAGAGGAGTGGTAGCGATGATGATAATGACGATAATGATATATATCACGTCATTATTATTGTCATTATCGTCATTGTCATTGTCGTCATTATCATTGTCATCCTTATCATCGTCATTATCATTGTCATCATTATCTTCATTATATATCATTGTCATCATTATCTTCATTATATATCATTGTCGTCATTATCATTGTCGTCATTATCTTCATTATATATCATTGTCGTCATTAGCATTATGAGTCATTATCATCGTCATTAGCATTGAGTCATTATCATCGTCATTATTATTATCATCATTATCGTCATTATATATCATTGTCATCATTATCATTATCATTGTGATCATTATCGTCATTATATATCATTGTCATCATTATCGTCATTATATATCATTGTCATCATTATCTTCATTATATATCAGTGTCGTCATTATTATTATGAGTCATCATTATCATCGTCATTATCATCATTATCGTCATTATATATCATTGTCATCATTATCATTATCATCATTATTGTCGTCATTATCATTGTTATCATTATCGTCATTATATATCATTGTCATCATTATCTTCATTATATATCATTGTTATCATTATCGTCATTATATGTCAGTGTCGTCATTATCATTATGAGTCATCATTATCATCGTCATTATTGTTGTCATCATTATCGTCATTATATTTCATTGTCATCATTATCTTCATTATATATCAGTGTCGTCATTATCATTATGAGTCATCATTATCGTCATTATTATTGTCATCATTATCGTCATTATATATCATTGTCATCATTATCTTCATTATATATCAGTGTCGTCATTATTATTATGAGTCATCATTATCTTCATTATATATCATTGTCATCATTATCGTCATTATATATCTCGTGTATAATGATTCTTACATATATTCTCTCCTCCACAGATGGCCGAAGTGGAACAGCCGCTAATTAGTTAATGAACAGGTGAGCTAAGGTGTCTGTCTGTCTGACTGTCTTTCTGAGGGTTTACATACATACATACATACATACATACATACATACATACATACATACCTCCCAATCAAAATTTACAAGGAGTTTGCAGTTGAACTTGCCACCCCCCTCTGTTCTATTATTAATGCATCCCTCAGACAAGAGCAAATGCCCTAATGAATGGAAAACCGCATTTGTCACCCCTATCCCCAAGGTCACCACCCCACAGTCCCCTAATGACCTCAGTCCAGTTGCCATTACCCCCATACCCAGTCTACTCTGTGAAGACTTTGTGTTTGGGTGGGCATTTGCTCGTATTTATCAGTCAATTGATCCACACCAATTTGGCAATATGAGGACCTCCTCTACATCACACTGCTTAGTTAGCTTCCTGGATTTCCTTCACAAAAACCTGCAGAAACGTAAGACATCACTGGCCGTTGCCCTTGTTGACTTCAGGAAGCTTTTGACCTTGTTGATCACTGCACTGTTATCAACACGGCCATTGTACTAGGGCTGCCCACCAACCTGGTCTCATGGTTCACTCATTTCCTGAGTGAGCGTGGTCAGGCAGTCAGGTACCAGGGTTCTGTCTCCACATTCCAACACCTCACCTGCGGTGTTACCCAGGGGACCAAGATGGGACTACTGTGCTTCCTCATCCTGATCAACGATCAGTCACAGTGGGTGCCCATCCTCTCCAGTTAGTGCAGTATGCCAAACTCCTGGGTGTTACCATAGACCACAAACTGGACTGGAAGGCCCATGTAAACAACACCGTCAAGGCAGCCTTGTACCGTCTCTACATGCTACGACGACTCAGGTCACTTGGGACACCCACGCCAGAGCTGAGGACCATCTACAACGCCTTTATTCTCCCCAAACTAACGAATGAGTCACCAACCTGGTCGTCTTCTCTCAACTCCACCCAACAACGTCAGCTAGAGAAGGTACAGAAAAGGGCCTGCAGAATCATGCTCGGCGCAGAATACTCCGGCTACACCAACGCTCTCTCCACCCTGGAAATGCCATCCCTCAGTGACCTCCACCACCAAGCACTAGCAAGGTTTGGCAGTGGACTACTGCACCACCCTCGTCATCGCCACCTCCTGCCACCGGCAGTCCCCGCCCACCTTGCGCAGTCCGCCACTACAACAAAATTCAGCCCATAGGAGCCCGCACCGATAGATATAAGAACAGCACCATCCCATCTATTGTTAAAATAATAAACAACTCCTGATTTATGTACTGTACAGCCCTGTAAATGTATTCAACGCATATTATATCATTATGTCTAAATCACATGTAAGTCTGTATATTTTCAGCCACCGGCTGCAGCTCTATTAATAAACCGTTTATTATTATCATTATTATTATTATTATTATTATTATTATTGTTATTATTATTATTATTATTATTACATACATACATACATACATACATACTGTACATACATACTGTACATGTACATCACCTGTTGAGGCCACTAGTGAGGTGTTGAACAAGTGTGAGGTCAGGCAGGTGACTTTTTATGACCTCTTGTGACTTCTTATGACCGCTTGTGACCTTGTGACGTCTTATGGCCTCTTGTGACCTCTTATGACCTCTCGTGACCTCATATGATCTCATGACCTCCTATGACCTTTTGTTACCTCGTGACCTCTTCTGACCTTGTGGCCTCTTATGACCTTTTATGGCTTTTTGTGACCTCGTGACCTCTTCTGACCTCTTCTGACCTTGTGGCCTCTCGTGACCTTTTATGGCTTTTTGTGACCTCGTGACCTCTAATGACCTCGTGACCTCTTCTGACCTCTTCTGACCTTGTGGCCTCTCGTGACCTTTTATGGCTTTTTGTGACCTCGTGACCTCTAATGACCTCGTGACCTCTTGTACCCCGGCAGCATCCTCCCCAACACCTTCAGGGGTCAAGGCCAATCTTCCTCCCCCTCTCCCCTCCTCCTCTCCCCCTCCTCCTCTCCCCCACCTTCCTTATCACCCCAAGGGAACAATGGAGTGTTGGGTCACCATACACCCCTTCGATAACTATCTCCCCCTTAATGTGATGGCTCCCTTCTTCCCCTCTTCCTCCTCCCCCTCCCCACTCCTTCTACATCCTCCTCTTCCTTCTCCTCCTTCCCCCTCCTCCTCTTCCACCCCTCATCCCTACATCCTCCTCCCCCTCATCATCACCTCCTGCCCCTTCTCCTCCCCTCATCTACATCCTCCCCCTTCTCCTCCCCTTGTCCAAGTTTCATACCCAAAGTAACTACATATGTGGTCGTGTGTGTGAGGGCAGAGGAGGAGGCTTAGTGGTGAATAGAGAAGTGAGTGTAATTGTATGGTGGTGTGGTGGTCCTCCTTCCTTCCCTCCCTCCTTCCTCCTCTTCTCTCCCCTTCCCTCTCTCCTTCCTCCTCCTTCTCTCCCCTTCCCCCTTCCTCCCTCCCCCTCCTTCCTTCCCTCCTTCCTTCCCTCCCCTCCTTCCTTCCTCCCTCTCTTTCCTCCTTCCCTCCCCTTCCTTCCTTCCCTCCCTCCTTCCTTCTCTCCCTCCTTCCTTTCCCTCCCTCCTCCTTTCTTCCCTCCTTCCTTCCCTCCTCCTTCCTTCCCTCCTCCTCCTTCCTTCCTTCCCTCCTTCTTCCCCTTCCCTCCCTCCTTCTTTCTCTCCCTCCTTCTTTCCCTCCCCCTCCCTTTCTTCCCTCCTTCCCTTCCCTCCTCCTTCCTTCCCTCCTCCTTCCCTTCCTTCCCCTTCCCTCCCTCCCCTCCTTCCCTCCCTCCCTCCTTCCCTCCCTCCAATGACTCACTTATGAACTTGAAACTGGTCAAGGGTCCCTCAGTTACTGTGTGTGTGTGTGTGATTATTATTATTGTGTGTGTTGTGTGTGTGTGTGTGTGTGTGTGTGTGTGTCGTACCCTGTACCTGACCCAAATTGAACCCTACGTCTGGTCTCTTGTGAACTTGAACTTGTGTGTGTGTATAATGAGTGGAACTTGCGGGCAGACAGTCCCACTTAAATATATTTCTTGTAGTTATTTGGAGTCATGTTGTTATTACCCAGATGTCGGGACTGTCGTTAATTAATGTCTACAGAAGTTAATTTCTTCAATAAATGTTGGATGAGATATACACGACGGCTGTGTGTATATATTTACAGTGTATTATGTAGATCTGATTATATACAGCTGTACAGAGAAGGTTGGCCTAGTACTGCAGAGGTCTCAGTATCCGATCTGGGTTCTTTTGGGTCCAGCGACAGACTGAAATCAAGCCCCGTGGACTGTACTGCCATCGTCAACAAGTGATCAGTTTTGTGGTTATACTTTTTATAAATAACCGGTTGAGAAATGATCTTGTTGACCCATGAATCATTGTTAACTTACTTTCTACATGTACTATAACTACATCAACTACTAGGGAATTACAAGTGTGAAGTTAAGTATCTAATTCCCAAATGTGAGTAATTAAGTCAGTTTTAACAAGAACTATCTACTTCAGAGAGGGGGGGGGTGAATGATACTGTGGTGAGCCAGTCAGCCAGTCAGCCAGTCAACGTGAATAGATGCCGGCTCCTACACTCACTGTTCGCCTCTATGATAACCTAACCTCTGAAGGTCAATGAATAATAAATGTTTATAATTATACATCCATGGTTGTAAGTTATTAATTACATACTCTAAATACTGGTTACAGGTGTGTGTGTGTGTGTGTGTGTGTGTGTGTCACTCGTAACGGACACAAGCCAAACGGTGCTAACAGGGTACGTACACACACACACACACACACACACACACATAAATCATGAATTCGTCTCTTGCTATTGATGTGTGAATGATGGTAATGACTCAATTGGGCGGTTCGGTGGGTACAAGGTTGTTAGGTAACGTCAGGGTTGTCAGTCCACTTCCTGACCATTCGTAGTTGCGTGAAGTTTGGTTGTGTGTGGTTAGGTTAGTGTTAGGTTAGGTTAGGTGTGATGTGTGTGTGTGTGTACACACACACACAAACGGCTGTTAATAGAGTGTAGCTGGTGGCTGAAAATATACAGACTTACATTTGATTTAGACATACACATGTGTGTGTGTGTGTGTGTGTGTGTGTGTGTGTGTGTGTGTGTGTGTGTGTGTGTGTGCGTGTGTGTGTGAATGTACCTAAGTGTGTGTGTGTGTACCTGTGTGTGTGTGTGTGTGTGTACC
This sequence comes from Homarus americanus, assembly GCF_018991925.1. Taxonomy (NCBI): domain Eukaryota; kingdom Metazoa; phylum Arthropoda; class Malacostraca; order Decapoda; family Nephropidae; genus Homarus; species Homarus americanus. Next base: position 86,028 of record NW_024746467.1, on the reverse strand, counting down.
TAAGTGTGTGTGTACCTGTGTGTATGTGTGTGTACCTGTGAAGTGGACCCGAGGTAAACTTGACTCACCTGTGGGGGGGAGGGGGGTACTGTGATCAGGGTCCGTCTTAGGAAGTAGACACGCGGCTTGACTGTGTGGCTGGGGACGAGATGGTTAAGTGGATGTGGATTGAATCTGTACCCATCCACACACTCTCTCTCTCTCTCTCTCTCTTCACCCACTTACTCTCCACTTCTAGAGAGAGACAGAGAGAGAGTTAGCTCACACAGGGTCTCTTAACACCAGGATATGAACTGAAATTGAAAGTTTTTTGACAAGATAAATCTCCTCCAGTGTGTTGTGTAAGGGGGAGAGGTGAGGTGTAAGGTGGTGTTAGGTTAGTGTTAGTGTTAGGTTAGTGTTAGGTTAGGTGTGTTTAAAAGTAAAAGTAGGGTGAAAGTTAGGTTAGTGTTAGGTTAGTGTTAGGGTTAGTGTTAGGTTAGCGTTAGTGTTAGTTAGTGTTAGGTCAGTACAGGTTAGTGTTAGTTAGTGCTAGTGTTAGGTTAGTGCTGTTAGGTTAGTGTTATGTTAAAAGAAGTTAGTGTTAGTGTTAGGTTAGTGTCAGTAAGCTAGGTTAGTGTTGTGTTAGTGTTAGTGTTAGTGTTAGGTTAGTGTTAGGTTAGTATTAGGTTAGTGTTAGGTTAGTGTTAGTGTTAGGTTAGTGTTAGGTTAGTGTTAGGTTAGTGTTAGTGTTAGGTTAGTGTTAGGTTAGTGTTAGTGTTAGGTTAGTGTTAGGTTAGTGTTAGTGTTAGGTTAGTGTTAGTGTTAGTGTTAGGTTAGTGTTAGGTTAGTGTTAGGTTAGTGTTAGGTTAGTGTTAGTGTTTGGTTAGTGTTAGGTTAGTGTTAGTGTTAGTTAGTGTTAGTGTTAGGTTAGGTGTTAGTGTTAGTGTTAGTGTTAGTGTTAGTGTTAGGTTATGTTAGTGTCAGTAAGTTAGGAGTAGATGGTAAATGTGTGGTGAAAGTACTTTCATTCTCTCACTCTCCTCCTCCCACCCCCCACTCACCTCCCTCCCACCACCTCCCACCCACCCTTACGTTACGTCACTGAGATTGACCCCCCTGATAACCTGTCCGGCGGGGGAGGTAGACGATGTTAGTAACCCAACCCCAATCCAATATTGCAGAGCCACGACGCAGGGGGAAGAAGGGGAGGAAGAGGCAGGAGAGGTGTCATAGAGGAGGAGGAAGAGGAGGGAGGAAGAGGAGGAGAAACAATAGGAAGAGTAACAAAAGGTGGAGGTGGAAGAAGAGAGAGAGAGAGAGAGAGAGAGAGAGAGAGAGAGAGAGAGAGAGAGAGAGAGACATCAACAAACCAATCACGTAATCTCATCAATGGCGAAACAATAAAGAAAAAAGTAACTCAGTTTCATTATATTTACTGCAAGTTATTTCTGGTAAACCTTAAATATTTAAGTAAAGTCTAATTACACGTTTAATTAATTACTACACAGGATAGTGGTTTGTTAATTAGTTATATTTTATTATTTAATTCTTGAATCTACATAATTTGGGGATCATGACGTCAAGAAGCATTTGGTGGATAATGTTCAATAATAATGGCTGATGTCAATACTCACCCCATGTTGTCTCCTCCATTTCACTGGATATATTTCACTCCTATACTTTATTATACCATAAATATATAACATAAATATAATCTTTTTAGCCTATCTAATATACTATAGGAATAGCCGTGTGTGTGTGTGTGTGTGTGTGTGTGTGTGTCTGTTCTGGGCAGCCGAAACGGCACAATCGTTTTTCATCAAACTTGGTGGAAAAATCGCAAAAAATTCTTAGAGTGGAACAAACCTGGTCCCATGTCGATGGTTTCTTTAGGGAGGCATTAATTAACAATTTTGTCGCTGTACGCTGTCAGCCGGACGGCGGTTGTGCTCTAGCCAAGCACGAAGGGCCCACGTTCACTTGTAATAACCTATAATAATCTCTTTAAGGGTGAATATATATCATATAATCACCAGCAATATAAGAATTAGTCATTATTGAACTGGTTAACGAGGCATTACCACACACACAGACAGACAAACAAACAAACAAACAAACAAACAAACAAACAAACATCAACAAACGTAATCAATGGTGAAACAATAAAAAAAAATAACTCACTTTCATTATATTTACTCTGTTTATTTCTGGTAAACCTTAATTAATTGAATAAAGTCTAATAACACGTTTAATTAATTGCTACACGGGACAGTGGTTTGTTAATTACTTATATTTTATTATTTAATTCCTGAATCTACATACTTGGGGGATCATGACGTCAGAAGGCTGTAGGGATTCGTGTTATAATGTTGTCTAGCACTCAGGATGGAAGGAAACTCTAATGTGGTTTACTTGTATAATGTAAGTTATATGATAGACAGTTTGGTGCTGGAGGTGCCGTGTGGTGAGGAGCTGCTCAGTAGAGACGTTCAGTGAGTAGCGTGTTGAAGGAGGTAGATGTGCAGGAGCTTCGTTAGAGAAGATGTTGCCTGTTGCTGGCCTCCTGGTTGAATGAATGCTGACAGCGTGGAGCTTGCTGGAGGAGGTGTTGCTTGTTCAGGAAAATGGGCAGAATGAAAGCCGGTTGGTGAGGAAACTCAGAGAAGGACAGCTGGTGGGTCGCCATGCTCGCTGGCGGGAGCGAGGACCACCAGGCAGGCGAGGAGAAGCGAAGGCAGCCAGGCAGCGGCGGAGGAGGAGGTGTTGCTTGTTCAAGAAGAATGATCAGAATGAATCTCAATGGAGAGACAGAGCTTATATACCCAGCAGCCGCTATGAGTCATGTTGGGAAAACCCAGAAAATCGCCGGTTCCTGGTTCCGTTGCTAAGATACGGTAACATCTGGTTGGTTGCTAGGGAAGGCGGTAGCAGGTGGTGGCTGTGGCTACGCAGTTGTAGGCAGTTGTAGGGGAGACGTCCACTACAAGGCATTTGGTCGATAATGTTAAATAAAATCCAAGCGACTCCTTAAACAAAAAACCTTATTTAGACTCTAGAAGTGAGAGATATTAGCCTTATTTAGCCTCTAGAAGTGAGAGATATTCCCTACAATGGAGAGAATAAGGTAGAAATAATAAGTGAAATAGTTAGTTTACAATCGAGCAGGAATGTTTTTTTTTGGTATCCAGGATGATGACACTCACTAGAGAGATGACACGCTTACCCTCCCTCCCTCCCACAATCCGTCTCTCCCTCCCACTTCCCTGTCACTCTCCCTCCCTCCGAGTATTTCACCGCCTCTTTTAATAGTCTTATCACTAGGCTAGAGAGACCATGTAATACGTTAACCTTCTATCCCTCACTCCCTGACCCTCTCACTCCCTGACCCTCTCACTCCCTGACCCTCTCACTCCCTGACCCCTCTCACTCCCTGACCCTCTCACGTCTACTCTCTCTCTCTCTCCTTACTACATGTTACTAGGCCAGGGTTTAACACACAAGTTGAACGCACAGGTTTAACACATAGGTTTAATACACCACAGAACGAGAACCACTGCATATTCTTATCACTCCGTACTGTGTTTTGAGAGCGTATTATCTCTTCAGCTCATGTGTGCGTTAGGCCTATAGCAGATAGTTACATGAGAGGCCTAAGGTTATCACAGTTTGTACCCAGAGTGGTTCAGTGGAGTGTTTTATAGGGGGGGGGGGGTGAGTTATTTAAGCCTTGTTAGGTTAGTTTTAGGTTAGTATTAGGTTAGTGTTTGGTTAGTTTTAGGTTAGTGTTAGTGTTAGGTTAGTGTTAGGTTAGTTTTAGGTTAGTTTTAGGTTAGTGTTAGGTTAGTGTTAGGTTAGTGTTAGTGTTAGGTTAGTGTTAGGTTAGTGTTAGGTTAGTGTTAGGTTAGTGTTAGGTTAGTGTTAAGTTAGTATTAGGTTAGGTTAGTGTTAGTGTTAGGTTAGTGTTAGGCTAGTGTTAGTGTTAGGTTAGTGTTAGGCTAGTGTTAGTGTTAGGTTAATGTTAGGTACATGAAACTACATAACTCCTTCAAGAGTGCGATAACTGAGTGAGTGAACTAAACTGTAGACTGTATACCCAACTGTAGACGCGTTAACCAGTTCAATAATGACTAATTCTTATAATACTGGTGATTATATGGGATATATTTACCCATTAAGGAGATTATATGTTATTATAGGTTAAAAAAACTATATTTATGTTATATATTTGTGTTATGATAAAGTATAGGAGTGAAATATATCAAGTGAAATGGAGGTGACAACATGGGGAGAGACGTATTGATATCAGCCATCGACGAAGTTCTACATCACTCCGCTAGATGAGTAATTTACGCCTTAATGATGATGATAATAATAATTTAGCTGTATATATAAAGATTTTAGCTTGTTTAATTACTCCTTAGTAAACCTCTAGATTAAACGAAGGAAAAATAGCCAAGATTAAATGAGAATCGAAGTGGCTTTAAAATGTTGGTCGATCGAGATGATGGAAGGTAATTTTTTCATGTATTAAATAAAAACACTAATAATTACACTAATATTTATCTTTATTTAGTATTATTTAGAATGTTCATTGTCATTCTTCCTTAAATACAAGAGATGTAAATACAGAACAAATTAACAGAGTTTGAAATAATGTAACAAGATAGCCTAAAAATCATCAATCTTTTTAAAATTAACGTGAAATTCCTCTCCCTTTCAATGTATATCAAGGAAAAAACATTATTTTATCGTTTATATAATACCGATATAGTCGATAAGGAGCCATAATGTACAGGAAATGACAATATGTGTTTCTCGTCACGTATTGGTTCGACTACAAGGCCGCCGCGCCGTCCCAGTTAAAAACACGCCAGGAGATAAGCATATATCGTATTTCTTATCACAGTATAGTAACGTTGTAGAGAGGAAAATTACCGTAGTTATTTCACAGTTTGGGAATAACTGGTGATGGATTGAAGGAAATTTGCTTCATTTTATACATTTTTTTTAGGGCTTTATTTCCATACTACAAAAGACAGTGGGAGAAGTTTGGCCTTTTTTTATCTCGCTAAGTCGCCAATACTTGTGGTTCGTTGTAAAAGATGAATCGTCCATATTCTTAACTCGTTCACTGTTCAGTAAAGTATTGTATTAAATAATTTTGGCGCGTAAAAGTAACCAAGCAATTATTGGTGGGAAAAAGTCGAGTTGAATTTCAGAATCAAACACCCATATACGCTTCAACTGTGTGTGTGTGTGAGTAAACGTTTGGGCGGATCCCCTGACCTCCCCGCCCTGCTTGTACTAATTATCTTGCATTATTTATTATACACGTGATAATATACACAGTACCACGAGTGTGTATACATACTTACTGTACATTCATACAGGCATACAGTACCTACTTATACATATACCCAGAAATCATATTATGCTAAGATTATAAGCGTCACTGTGGTTATTATTATTATTATTATTATTATTATTATTGTTGTTGTTGTTGTTGTTGTTGTTGTTACTATTTTATCAAGTTATTTATTCATTAATTTATTTTCACAGGTTCAAGATGGCGATATAGGAACAAGAGGAGGAAGCCTTACCAAGACGCAACAAAAATCAACCTACCCTCCCTCCCTCCCTCCCCCCCCCTCTCTCCCTCCATCCTTCCCTCCATTCCCTCCATCCCTCCATCACACTTAAATATGGAGGCTAATGCTGGAGTAGACATGAGGGATTACTGGAATGAAGTTCGTACTTACAGGAGTATCTCACACTCCAACTCCCACTCCGAGGAGGAAGCCAGGAGCCACGAGGGTGAGTTATGTGTGTGTGTGTGTGTGTGTGTGTGTGTGTGTGTGTGTGTGTGTGTGTTAAGTTTATATATATTTTTAATGTATGTATGTGTGTGTGTGTCCCCCAACTTAACCTAAACCCAACCAAACCTAACCTAACCCATGACTCTTGCCCACAGATGAAGGGGAATCAGATGAACATTTCCTCGAGGGTTTGGGTATACCTGTCAAGGCTGACTCAGAGCTCTCCGAGGACAACATGACCCTGACCAAGTTTATGGGTACTCTTAACCCTCGCCAGGTGAGTTCACGTGTGCTCAGGTGGGCCAACAGGTGAGTCAGGAGGCTATCAGATGACTCAGCAGGCCACCAGGTAAGTCAGGAGGCTATCAGATGACTCAGCAGGCCACCAGGTGAGTCAGGAGGCTATCAGGTGACTCAGCAGGCCATCAGGTGAGTCAGGAGGACACCAGGTGAGTCAGGAGGCCACCTGGTCAGTCAGGAGGCTATCAGATGACTCAGCAGGCCACCAGGTGAGTCAGGAGGCCACCTGGTCAGTCAGGAGGCTATCAGGTCAGTCAGGAGGCTATCAGGTGACTCAGCAGGCCATCAGGTGAGTCAGGAGACTATCAGATGACTCAGCAGGCCACCAGGTGAGTCAGGAGGCTATCAGGTGACTCAGCAGGCCACCAGGTCAATCGTGGGGTAGAGAGAGAGAGATATGGGTGACTCACGGGAGAAATAGATACACATAGGTGACTCAGGTAACTATCAGGTGACTCAGGTAACTATCAGGTGACTCAGGTAACTATCAGGTGATTCAAGCAGGCCACCAGGTGTCTTACGGTATAAAGAGATACACTTAGGTGACTCAGGTGACTAATTTGACTCACTCATACACACTCACGTGGTTTAATTAAGGTTTTGACCATCAGGTGAGACAGGCCGTCCCCAGGTGAGTCATTAACTTCGCCAGGTGAGTGTTGAACCTTTACCCTACGAGTCTACACCCCCACACACCTAAGTACACTCACCTAATTGAATCACCAGGTGTATTTTTGTGTACTGGAAGCTAAAATTGCGTCTCCAGGTAGATTCAGGTGTGTGTGAAACCTTAATTAAGTTCCCAGGTGAGTTTGAGAACTTCCTTAGGTGAGTCACAAACACACACACACACACACACACACACACACACACACACACACACCTCTTCACTACACCAACGCCTTTGCAAGTGACTTTTTGACTGGCTAAATCACTCACTCACTCACTCACTCACTGACGGAGCAAAACTATTAATACGCCTAATATTAACGTCTCTTGTGTTGTGCTGCAGGAAGAAGCGTTGAAGCGTCGCGTACGGACCCTTAACGCAACTATACGCCGGAAGAAGCAACGCCAAAAGCCTGATATACGCAACTTCTTCGCCAACACTGACGTGAGTATCGCCAATTGACGTAAAATATCGCCAACTTTAGTACTATGACGTTCTATCCATTTTAATCTCCCCATCTCCCCACTAGTTATAAATAGTCTCCCCAATACTCCCTCTCCTACACTTCTACCCCTCTGATCACCTCCTCTCCCCAACACCCTCCCATAACCTGATCCTCTCCCAATTAATAATCATATTTAATCTCCCCAACATTCTCTCTCCTCCTTCTCCTCTCTCCCCACCTCTTCTCCCCACTCTTCCCTCCCTCCTCACCCCTCTCACCACCAACCTTCCCTCTCCCTCCCCTCCCCACTCTCCTCTTCTCCCCCTCCCACACTCCTCCTCTCCCCACTCTAACCACCCCCTCTCCCCCAACAGAACTCCAGTACGGGCACAAGGAGTCGTAGCGCCACCCCGGATTCGCTGGACTCGGTCTCACCTCCAAGAACGCCACCGGACCCACACCCTAAATCATGGGTTGACCCTTATCTGAGTCGTTCTCGGGGGTCATTAGACTCAGGTAACCATTCATTAGTAACGACCCCCTCCGTAACGACCCCCTTCAACGACCACAACCACCACCTTCATCACACAACGACCAGGTCACACCCCGCTGTACGTAGACATGACCTACCTGGTGATGCCCCGTCTGCCAGGTGAGTTTTTTCCAGGTGTTAAGTCAATTAGTTAATTTTTCACACCTTTGTTTTACCTGATGATTAAACACCCTAACGATACCTCAGAGGCGAGAAAGGGTTAAGTTAGGTTAGATTAGGTTAGGTTAGGTTAGGTATTACATTGTCCATACATCACTGTGTGGAAAATATAGTTAGACAAACACACACACACATCCCTAACACACCCCTCCTACCCCCTACCAACACACCCTAACTATCCCCCCCCTCACCCCCTCATCTTGCCTCCATATTTCAGGAACCAATGGCGAGATGACCACTCTCCCCCCCACTCCTCTCCCCACTCCTCTCCCCACCACCTCTACCGCGCCCCCTCGTTAGATATGCTACCCAAGATGGCGTCAGGTCCTACCAAGGGAAAGGAACTAAGGAGACAAAGATCCTACGCCAGGGATATCGCCAGGGACGTGAAGCATTTCCACTCGTCGAAGCAAGGACAGTATGGCTTCCCCGAGGCTACGCAGGATGACCATGGTATGTTATTATTATTATTATTATTATTATTATTATTATTATTATTATTATTATTATTATCATTATTATTATTATTATTATTATCATTATTATTATTATTATTATTATTATTATTATTATTATTATTATTATTATTCATTAGACTGTTTAATTAGTTTCTTCTTTCACTATAAGACTCATTACCGAATCTTTATGATGTGTTTACTTGCCCACAACAGAGGTCCAGGTACTGAACTATCGATACATCGGGTCGGTACATATACCCCACGCCCGCTGTACCAAGGAGAAACGCCCATCTGTCGAGTCTAATTCATCCCAAGGCTCACAGGATCTGGAGTCTATCACGGTATGAGTCTAATATAGCCTAACCTAACCTAATCTCAAGATGAAATAGTCTCTGTGTACTTTTGGCGCCATATTGAGTCTAATATGTTAACTCAAGAGAAAAAATAATTCAACATGAAATAATAAATTACTGCTGTGCTGTGCTGTGCTGTGCTGTGCTGTGCTGTGCTGTGCTGTGCTGTGGATCAAAATTGTTTTATTTATTGACACTCCTTCTGTAGGATTCCCGGCGTCCTTCAGGAGAACTAAGGAAGGCGTATTCAATCAGCCTTCCTAGGGACGCCCGTGAACACCGTGAACACAGAGAGAACAGAGAGAACAGACCTCGTTCAGGCTCGGCCACTGATTTGGGCTTTAAAGTGAGGTACCAGAGGGATGACGATGAGTTTCCGGTGAGTATGTGTGTGTGTGAGTGTGTGTGAGTGTGAGTGTGTGTGTGTGTGTGTGTGTGTGTGTGTGTGTTAGTGTTGTTAGGATGATAGAATTAAATTTTTATTGAGTTAGGTTAGGGCAGTGTTACGTAAACTTTACCCAGAGAAACAAAAAGTACAGTCTCTAGCATACAGTCAGGAGCAGACAGTCACTAGCAGACAGTTACTAGCATACAGTCACTCTAGTACAAACAATATACCTAGACAGTACAGGTATACAAACAATAACAGAGCTAAACCAAAGATAATTCAAACAAACCGATTATATTAGTTATTCCCAGATAGGTTATTAATAATTATTCAAGTCAATTCATAAAAAAAGTTCCACTAACTCATCTACCTTTGGCCCTACAGGAGCTGATTTTGGAAACCAGTCGGTGTGGCCAGACTCGCATGGACTGGCTAGATGAACCTGACCTCCAGAAGTTGACCTCTCTCGCCCTCTTAGAACTGGACATTATCTTCACAGAGCATAATATTCATCACCGCTGGAGGAAACTTAAGAAAAGGAAACAGAGTAAGGAAGGTGGGTGGATGGGTTGAGTTTATTGCTTTTTTTTAATTATTTACGAATTCTATTAAAAAAAAACAAGATGGAGTCCTCATGAATAAAAACAACCTGGCCAATTTTTTTTTTTTTTTTGTCATAGAATAAATTAACGTAAAGATAATGAAGGTAAAAGGATAAGAGGATTAAATAGAAGAATAAAGAATTGAGATAAATGAGAAGATAGAGAGATTGAGGAAGAATAAACAGAGCAATAAAGAATAAATCAGAGAAGTGAAATAATGCTAATAATTCACGTAAAGAAGAATAAACAGCAATAAAGCAAAAATTAAGATAAATGAGAAGTAAAATAATGCAAATATAATCAACGTAGAGGAGGAATAAACAGACAAAGAAATAAAATAATGTAATAAAGGCGAGAATAAGAGGAAAAACGTAAAAAAACTATTAATTCTTGTTCTCAACCTTCCAGAGAGCGGTGTCTTTGGAGTACCACTTGAGAGTCTACTGGAGAAGGACCACAACTTTCTACCGCAGTTACACCTTGAGTCCAATGTACCTCTCGTTTTCTATAAGGTCAGTCTTGAGTACTAAATATATTGGACTCTGTTACTTGAGTAGGAGTAGTGTTGGACTCTGTTACTTGAGTAGGAGTAGTGATACTTTAATGTTACTCAAGTACAAGTTAAAGTATTCAGAGTTTATTGTACTCAAGTTAAAGTATTCAGAGTTTATTGTACTCAAGGATCTTATAGGCCTAAGTATAAGCCTAATGAAGATAGGTAGATAGATAGATAGATAGAATTAATAGATAGATAGATAGATATAATTAATTAATAGATAGATAGATAGATAGATAGATAGATAGAATTAATAGATAGATAGATAGATAGAATTAATAGATAGATCGATAGATGGATAGATAGATAGATAGATAGATAGATAGATAGATACCGTAGAGGTCAGGTTTATGGCAGTGTAGTGTTGTTGTTGTTGTTGTTGTTTATGTTGTTGTTGTTGTTACAGTTGGTGTGGCAGCTGGAGCGAGAAGGACTCCACCAAGAGGGTATCCTGAGGGTCCCTGGTCACAGGTAGGACCTCTCTCTCTCTCTCTCTCTCTCTCTCTCTCTCTCTCTCTCTCTCTCTCTCACATCTCCACTACTTTTGTCAATAAATTATCACTTTCATTTTAATATTTCTCTACTTCAGTAACTTTATATAGCTATTAAATACAGTAGTCTATGATCTATATAATTTATTTTGCTTCATAACTAACCCAACCTATCCTAACCTAACCTAACCTATCCTAACCTAACCTAAAAAATCTGCCCCGCGGAAAATCGTTCCCAAAGCCGGAATTTTCCGGCTTTGGGAACGATTTTCTGAGGGATTCTAGCCAATGGAGATATTACCATAATATTTTTATCAAATTCTGACCAATGTTTAGCTAATTTTGACTATTTTGTTTTGCAAGTTCTGACTTATTTTAGCTAATTCTCATAAATATTTAGCTAATTATATTTTTTTTTGCAAATTCTGACTAATTTTTAGCTAATTCTGTCTCATGTAATGAAAATTTAACTAATTTTAGCTAATTTTGACTCATCTAAAGTTAATTATAATTCACTTTAACTAATTCTAGCTCACCTAAAGGTAATTCTAACTCATTGTCAACTAATCTAACTCACTTTTACGTAATTCTAACTCATCTTAAGAAAATTTTAACTTATTTTAGCTAATTCTGACTCATTTGACCTAATTCTTATATTTATTTAATTATAACTAATCTACAGGTAATTCTAACTCACCCTCAGCTAATTCTAACTCACCCTCAGCTAATTCTAACTCACCTCAACAGATCACAGACTGAACAGCTTCGACGTACACTAGACAACAACTTCTACAGCTCCTCCACCACTGCTGACGCTGCCCTCAGGAACGCCACGCCCAACGACGTCGCCTCCCTGGTCAAGACCTTCCTGAGGGAGCTGCCACGTCCACTACTAACTCTCACCTACATGCCAGCCTTCTACAAGACTCATCGTACGTCTGATGTCGCGTTCTGTGTGTGTGGTGGTTCTCTGTGTGTGTGGTGGTTCTCTGTGTGTGTACTTGACTGTGTGTGTGTGTTGGTTCTGTGTGTACTTGACTGTGTATGTGTGTTGTTAAGTCGTATTTGTACATAAGTAGGAACACCTGCTATGTACAGTCAGCCAAAGATTCACCGACAATACCGGCAATACTTGGTAAAGGGAGGCTGTATGTAATGGTGGTTGGTGGATCTGTTATTGGCTGTATTACTGTCAAGATAATTATTAAACAATCCAAAGGTTACATTTTTATAATAATAAACTATTAATTGTTATTTAAGGTCATGAGAAAGTTTCCAAGTGTTCTTATATTTGTTTAAATAATTAAGAAAATTTGGTGTGAGAATCTTATAGCAGCTATGGTTGTAGTTGAGTTGCCTAGCTAACCCGACCCGACCCGACCTGACCTGACCTGACCCGACCCGACGTAACCTAACAGCCTTCTTCCACTTGCAGGTATCGAAGACATGGGACAGAAGGTACTAGCTCTCACAATGCTAATACTCCTGCTGCCTACCCCACACCGAGACACCCTCCAGGCCATCCTCGAACTGTGTGCTCGAGTGGTAACGTTCGAGGCTGACAATAAGATGAGTCTTTATAATGTAGCGATGATTATGGCTCCTAACCTCTTCCTGCCAACCAGCAACGGTCATCACCAACGGTCCAAACTCAACCTGCGGTCATCTGAAGACAAGGAACATCAGCTGAATCATGAGGTGTGTTGGGGTGTGTGGTGGTGTGTTAGGGTGTGTTGGGGTGTGTTGGGGTGTGTTGGGGTGTGTTGGGGTGTGTTGTGGTGTGTTGGGGTGTGTTAGGGTGTGTTGGGGTGTGTTAGGGTGTGTGTGGTGTGTGGTGTGTGTTGGGATGTGTTAGGGTGTGTTGTGGTGTGTTGGGGTGTGTTAGGGTGTGTTGGGGTGTGTTAGGGTGTGTTGTGGTGTGTGGTGGTGTGTTGGGATGGGGTGTGTTAGGGTGTGTTGTGGTGTGTTGTGTGTTGTGGTGTGTTGGGGTGTGTTGTGGAGTGTGTTGTGGTGTGTTGTGGTGTGTTAGGGTGTGTTGTGGTGTGTGTGTGTGGTGTGTGTTAGGGTATGTGTGGTGTGCGTTAGGGTGTGTTGTGTTGTGGTGTGTGTGTGGTGTGTGTTAGGGTGTGTTGTGGGTGTGTTAGGGTGTGTGTGGTGTGTTAGGGTGTGTTAGGGTGTGTGTGGGGTGTGTGGAGGGTGTGTTGGGGTGTGTGGAGGGTGTGTTGGGGTGTGTTAGGGTGTGTATAAAGATGTATTTTATAGTTAGTAAATTGACTACAAGTGTATTCTTTATATACTTATTATGTGTAGTTAAAACAGTGTATTATGCATAGATAAAACTGTATTATGTATAGTTAAAACTTTATTAAGCATAGTTAAAACACAATGTATACTGTAGTTAAAACACAATGTATTATGTATACTGTAATTAAAATTCAGTGTATCGACAGTGTATTATGCATAGGTAGGACACTATGTATTACGTATAGATAATTCACAATGTATTTTCGACCTTGTAAAGTATATTTATGTTATAACATCAGTAACAATAAATTTATAATCAACAGATGACATATGCCAACGTGACGACCCAGCTGACTCAAGCCATGATCAAGTACAGAGACATCTTGTGGACAGTTCCTCACCGTCTTGTGGCACAGATACGTCGCCAGTACCAGACAGAAGCTCTCAAACACCACAACTATACTCCTGTAGGTGTATACAGTGAGGAGAATAGGTTAAATGGGGTAGTAATGACTGGTGTTGATGTTAGTTAGGAAATGGACAAGTTAAAGCCTAATAAGTCACCAGGACCCGATGAGATATTTGCCAGAGTATTAAAGGAATGTAAGGAAGAGCTTAGTATGCCCTTAGCAAAGTTGTTTAACATGTTATTAAAAACGGGTGTAGTACCAGAATCCTGGAGGATAGTGAATGTAATACCGATTTTCAAGAAGGGAGATAGATCACTATCCTCTAACTACCGTCCAATCAGTTAAACATCAATTGTAGGCAAATTGCTGGAAGCAATAATTTCAAACTCTATTTGAAATCACCTGGAGAAGCACAAGTTGATCAATGATTCCCAACATGGCTTCACAAGCGGGCGTTCATGTCTAACTAATCTATTAACATTCTTTTCAACTGTTTTCGAATCAGTGGACGAGGGGCACGACTATGATGTGGTATATCTCGACTTTAGCAAAGCCTTCGACAGAGTCCCCCACGAAAGACTAATAAGAAAAGTGGAGGCTCATGGCATTAAATGAGATGTTCTAAAATGGATTAGGGCGTGGTTACAGGACAGGAAACAGCGAGTGAGCATTAACTATATCTTGCCCTTGTTAGACCTCACTTGGATTAAGCAGTTCAGTTCTGGTCACCGTATTACAGAATGGATATAGAATCCTTGGAAAGAATTCAGAGGAGAATGACAAGATTAATCCCGGACATTAGGAACCTTGAGTACAGAGACAGGTTAAAGCATCTTAATGTGCACTCCCTCGAGAGACGTAGAGTGAGGGGCGACATGATAGAGGTGTATAAGTGGAAGTCAGGGCTAAACAAAGGGGACATTACAAAGGTACTCAAGCTTTCCAACCAGGAGCGAACTCGTAACAATGGTTTTAAATTAGACAAATTTAGATTTAGGCGCGAAATAGGTAAACATTGGTTTGGAAATAGAGTAGTGGACGAGTGGAACAAGTTACCAAACATCATCATTAACTCTAACACGCTGGATAGCTTCAAACACAGGTTGGGTGGATATATGAGCGATAGGGGTTGGGTGTAAAGGGGACTGTCCAGTATGGCCCGCTGCAGTGTCCTCCATTCTTATGTTCTTATGTTATGTGTGTAATAATAATAATAATAATAATAATAATAATAATAATAATAATAATAAGCAGTTTATTAAGATAACATGGCAGCCATAAAGATGAAAATATACAATAAATAGAGGTGATAAGTTATATATGGTGAAGTTGGCTAGTGGGTCAATTGTGTGTGTGTGTCTCAGCCCCTCCTCCTTCTCCTATTCCTGCTCCTCCTCCTCCTATTCCTCCTCCTTCTCCTATTCCTCCTCCTCCTCCTATTCTTCCTCCTCCTCCTCCTCCTCCTCCTCCTCCTCCTCCTCCTCCTCCTCCTATTCCTCCTCTTCCTCCTCCTCCTATTCCTCCTCCTCCTCCTTCTCCTTCTTTGCATCTCCATAAGTTAACAAAACACAGCCTCTATTTTCACCACCGACTTTGATCACCACAGATGCGTCGTTTGTTGTCCCGCAAGAGTAAAGAGACGATACAACGACCCATAGAGAACGAGGTGGACTACCAAGAGGGGGTGTTGAGAGTCTCTGCCCCACAGTTCAACAAGACTAACTGCCCCGTTAAGCTCAACTCTCGAATGACGGCGGGTGATTTGTTGACCAAGTATGTCTCATGTGTGTCTAACCTCACCTCACCTCACCTCACCTCACCTCACCTCACCTCACCTCACCTAATTCTTTTCATATCTTACCATCAACAAGGATCATGTAAATAGCTCCTGTAATACACTAGGAACACCTGATAACACTTCTTCTCTTCCTCTCCTTCAAAGGTTCATCGAAGATCTGACTTTGCTGCCGGAGAATCCTAGACGCGTGGAGGGCCGTCGGGAGCTACAGTACAAGAAGACCAACGTGGGGAATGGTGGTAGTGGATGTGGTTCCTCTCTACCACCACCTACCACCACTAACACCAGTACATCCCTCACGTCGGCACCACACTTCCTCGCTTGTCTCTTGACGGGATCACTGAAGAATGCCCTCAGCCATCATGCCATTCACGAACGAGGTGGAAATATTGGTAAGGTGGTAGGTTAGGTTTGGGTGGGGTTAGGTTAGGTTAGTGTTAGGTGATGTCGTGGTAGCCAAATTATACTGTGTCCATAACTTCGTTGAGATAGTTTTAGACAGTTTTGTTTTGGTAAATGTTTCTGACGAGCCCCTGTAAACACACTAGTGAAGGGGACTGTACCTAGGCTATATGACGAGCCCCTGTAAACACACTAGTGAAGGGGACTGTACCTAGGCTATATAACGAGCCCCTGTAAACACACTAGTGAAGGGGACTGTACCTAGGCTATATGACCAGCCCCTGTAAACACACTAGTGAAGGGGACTGCACCTAGGCTATATGACGAGCCCCTATAAACACACTAGTGAAGGACTGTACCTATATGACGAGCCCCTGTAAACACACTAGTGAAGGGGACTGCACCTAGGCTATATGACGAGCCCCTGTAAACACACTAGTAAGGGACTGTACCTAGGCTATATGACGAGCCCCTGTAAACACACTAGTGAAGGGACTGTACCTAGGCTATATGACGAGCCCCTGTAAACACACAGTCTGATGACGAGCCCCTGTAAACACACTAGTGAAGGACTGTACCTAGGCTATATGACGAGCCCCTGTAAACACACTAGTGAAGGGGGCTACCCTGTAGGCTATATGACGAGCCCCTGTAAACACACTAGTGAAGGGGACTGTACCTAGGCTATATGACGAGCCCCTGTAAACACACTAGTGAAGGGGACTGTACCTAGGCTATATGATGAGCCCCTGTAAACACACTAGTGAAGGTGTCTACACAAACCTAACCTCACATCATCAAAAATTTAACTTATTTTCTGTTGATTTTTGTCTCACTGTAAACTCTGGTCCTCCCACACACAGGTGATCGTCGACTGGACCCCAATGCAAAGCTGCTGGCCATATATCAAGACAATCCCAATGCTGAATTCGTAGTCAAGTGTCATCACCAGAACGGGAAAATACCAAGGAAAAATTCTTAGCTTTTGTTTATTGTCTTGTAAATCGTGTGAAGCTGCGAGAGTATTCGTGATTGTGTGTTCAACCTCTGTGACCTGACTTAGGGTGTTCAATAATGTGAAGAATGAGATCCTTGGTAGTGACGTTATTCCACTGGTCTGGTCTGGTCTGGTTAGGGCTGGTCTTGTTATTAATAGACCTGGAGAAATTATCATCCAGGAGTCAGTTTAAGTCATTTCACATCCAACACAAGTAGACTGAGGACGATCAATTCTATTTTATTTGTGAGATGACTGAAACAGTATTTGTGAAATGACTGAAACAGTATTTGTATTATGATTAAGAAAAACAAAAACACCTGTATATATTATGTATTTCATATATGAATACATAAAGTAATAATACACAAACTACTTAAAATGATATTAAAGAAATACACCGACTTTGGGAACAGATCTTCAGACGCTGATGAGAGGCGGTGAATAATGAACAAAATGTAGGGTATTGTACTAGGTTCATCAATGTGTCGACAATATTGTATTATTGTTGAACAGCATTGTGATGTGTGGAGGTGTGTATTGAACAGTACTGTAATGTGTGGAGGTGTGTATTGAACAGTAC
The DNA here is from genome assembly GCF_018991925.1 of Homarus americanus. Lineage (NCBI taxonomy): Eukaryota > Metazoa > Arthropoda > Malacostraca > Decapoda > Nephropidae > Homarus > Homarus americanus. The sequence continues at coordinate 68,821 of NW_024746467.1, read as the reverse complement.
TGTGATGTGTGGAGGTGTGTATTGTACCGCCCCCTGACACACACACACACACACACACACACACACACACACACACACACACACACCTGTATTCTCCAGTACTAGTCACAAGTGTACAGTATTGTCTCTGCTTTGTACTGTAGGTGACAACAACCTCTCACACCTTAGAGCAGAGGTCAGGTGAAAGGTGAAGCATTGGAGGCACCTAACCATGGATCCTGTAGGTGGAAGATGAGGTCGAGAGAGGCACCTAATCACGGATCCTGTAGGTGAAGGGGAGGTCATTGGAGGCACCTTTAAGCTTGATTCAGAAGCTTGACGTAGAAGTTTGATGCAGAAGCTTGATGCAGAAGCTTGACGCCGAAGCTGGACTCAGAAGCTTGATGCAGAAGCTTGATGCAGAATCTTGAATCGTGTTCGCTGCCAGTCAAGAACGTTGATTGTACTGAAACATTTGTTATCAATGTACAGTTAGACAGTTTCTTGTTGTATACAGCGCTACAGTACAGTTTATACAGGGGTACAGTACAGTACAGTGTATACAGCACTACAGTACAGTTGTTACAGGGGTACAGTACAGTACAGTGTATACAGAGCTACAGTACAGTATTTACAGCTCTACAGTACCAGTATTTACAGCATTACTTTTACTTACTTCTAACCTCTTCACCACTGATCGGCTCGTTCGCCCCTTGGGCGATCGGTCACGTCTCTGTTACACACTGTTGGCAAGTACTGGGCATGCACCAGCTCCTGAATGTATCTGAACCCGTTCCAGTGTTGGTCAAGTCTTGTCTTGACACAGCTCACACTCGGTGCCATCACAACACTCTCTGGTAGATTGTTCCAACAGTTCACAACTCTCACTCCGAAAAAGTTTGCCCTCACAGTTTTCTGGACTTGCTGCTTCTTCAATCTTGAGCTGTGACCCCTTGTGGGGCGAGCGTCCGCCAGCTCCAGGTGAGGACACTCAACTGAGTGGTGCCCCCTGAGATGCTTATACACCTCAACTAGGTCCCCCCTTGCCCTTCTGTAGTATAAGCTAGGCAAGTTCAGGCGCTCCAATCTCTCAGGGTAGCTGAGGTGCCGAAGTGCAGGCACCAGTCTGGTGGCCCTCCTTTGAACATTTTCAACCAACTGACAGTCCCTAGCATATCTCGGGGACCAGAGGGGGTGACAGTACTCCAAATGGGGAAGCACTTCACTCTTAAAGATCGTTACGAGGGACGGACCGTCTAGATATCTGAACGACGTTCTTATAAGACCAAATAATTTATTTGCCTGATTTACCTTCTTCTCGCAATGGCCCGAGAACTTCAGCTCATTGTCAACATACACACCTAGGTCCTTCTCACATTCAGTCTCAAATAGTGCACTTTCTTCATCCCGTTGGGACATATGATACGCCTCCTTACCGTTGGTACGCCCCAGGTGCATCCTCTTACACTTCGTGACATTGAATCTCAGCAGCCATTTCTTCGACCATTCTTGGAGCTCACAGAGGTCCTCCTGCAGCTCTTCACAGTCCGCTTGGTTCTTGATTTCCTGAAACAACTTGGCGTCATCGGCAAACATTGTATGGAGGAGTGTACAACGTCAGGCATGTCATTTATGAAACAAACAAACAACAGCGGGCCCAATACACTGCCCTATAGTACCCCGCTTGCGACAGGTATGGATGATGATTTCGTGCCATTAATTACCACACACTGCTTGTGGTCATGTAGAAAGTCTTCTATCCATGCTAGGACATTTCCCCAAATTCTGTACCCTTCCAGTTTCATTTTCAGCCTTTCATGGGGTACACTGTCGAAAGCCTTGGCAAAATCTAGGTATATATTGTCGATATTACCACCCCGTTCCAGAATATGGGTCCAAATATCCAATACCTTGAGCAATTGTGTTAAGCAGGAGCGCCCCGGCATAAAACTGTGTTGGCAATCCTTTACAAGGTTGTTTCGTGGTAGATGTTCCAGTGCCGCATCTCTGATAATACTCTCAAGTACTTTACATATTATGCTGGTCAGGCTCACCGGTCTATAGTTATTCGTGGAGTGATGATCGACCTTCTTGAAGATAGGACTCACATAAGCCACTTTCCATTCACTGGGGACCTTTTGTTCATCCAGGCATTTACAGAACAGGATCTTCAGGGGCTCGGCAAACTCGTTGCACAACTCTCTTAGCACTCTAGGATGCACCATGTCAGGGCCGGGACTCTTATGGACCTTTAGCCTGGACAGTTTATTTCTAATACCCTCTTCTGTGAACACAATGTGGGTCAGTGGTGTGTCGAACCGTCTGTCCTCAAACGCAGGAAGGCTAATCGCATCCTCTCTTGTGAACACCGAGGAAAAGAAACTGTTCTATGCCTCAGCTTTATCCTGGTCAGAATCTGCGTAACTACCATCCACCAGCCTCAGGTCTGATACTCCTACTCACGTTTTTAATTTCGACTTTGCATAGCGGTAAAACGCCTTTGGGTTTGACTTGACCTCGCTTGCAACCAGCCTCTGGAACTCCTTTTCAGCCCTTCTACACTCTATCTTTGTTTGGTGTCTGGCTCTTGCATACATCCTCCTGTCCTGCTCATCAGTACAGTACAGTGTATACAGCGTTACAGTACAGTATTTACGGCTCTACAGTACCAGTATTTACAGCATTACAGTACAATACAGTTTATACAGCCTTACAATACAGTATTTACAGCGCTAACATATTTATACCAGAGAAAAAATAATTTGATATATAAGGGACGAATTTATTATACATATACAGTAGTTGTATATAACAGTATAAGTCACTAAAATACAATACCCAGATTTTAATACAACAAATGATAAATCTGGATACAGTATGTTGCTGTTGTATGTATATATGTATGTGTGTGTATAAATGTATTCATAAACCACAATATTCATGGTTTAGTGAAAAGTGGATGAATTATCACTTGCTGTCATCCATTGCTGTCATCCATACCACACTTGCTGCCATCCATACACTAGTTGCTGCCACCCACACTACCTCCTGCCACCCACATACCCCCACCCACCCACCCATACTACCTCCTGCCACCCATACTACCTCCTGCCACCCACACCCCACCCACCCCACACTACCTCCCCACACCCACCCCACCACCCACCCACACACACCCACCCACCCCACTACCTCCCACCACCCACCCACCTCCACTATGTCACTCTACAGTGGTGGTGCAATACATAATAGTGAGATAATAGCAGACGTGTAGACTGTCAGGCTGAGAGAGAGAGCTGTGGTTTGTCTGTTGGAAGCTGACAGTCTTGAGGATACTTGAAGCTGACAGTCTTGAGGGTAACATCTCGTGGCTGACAGTTCTACACTATCAGTGTGTGTGTGTGTGTGTGTGTGTACAGTATGGTTTCAGTTAAATGATATCACGTGTGCCAGTTTCAGTGTCACATGTCAGTTTCAGTGTCACATGTCAGTTTCAGTGTCACATATGTCAGTTTCAGTGTCACATGTGCCAGTTTCAGTGTCACATGTGTCAGTTTCAGTGTCACATGTCAGTTTCAGTGTCACATGTCAGTTTCAGTGTCACATGTCAGTTTCAGTGTCACATATGTCAGTTTCAGTGTCACATGTGTCAGTTTCAGTGTCACATATGTCAGTTTCAGTGTCACATATGTCAGTTTCAGTGTCACATATGTCAGTTTCAGTGTCACATATGTCAGTTTCAGTGTCACATATGTCAGTTTCAGTGTCACATATGTCAGTGTCTCATGTCAGTTTCAGTGTCACATGTTTCAGTGTCACATGTTTCAGTGTCACATGCCGTGTCACTATCTATTGCTCAGTACCACAAGGCCTTAACACTGTACAGTATATCAACCCGGATCCACTCTGTATAATAATCCAGTTTAATCCCGTGTTATATAATCGTTCAGTCCGGTTTATACACCTAATGTTTATATAATTACCTCTAGTTTATAATGTATATGTATTAATAATCTGTGTGTATAGTTTATGTATATTTTTGGGTCGTGTTTTTGTTAATTAATAACTTTACCTGTACAGCTAAGAGAGAGGAACAGGTAAGTCTTTCTCTTCTATAATGTATATACTACATTATACACTATACATAAATTATAAAGAAGTATTCGTGTGTATTAATTTTACCTTCAAGTTGTATTTTATTTTATATTAACTGAAAATAACTTCAAGAAATAAATGGATTACTGTGTTCACTGTGTTAGATTTAATGGCTCTTCCTTCACTGTGGTTCGGATTTGTTGTTCATTGTGTTAGGTTCAGTGACTTCTGGCTTCACTATGACTCGGGATCTTTGGGGTTCGGATCTTTTGGGGGGTTCTGTTCTTTTGGGGGTTCGGATCTTTTGGGGGGTTCTGTTCTTTTGGGGGTTCGGATCTCTTGGTTCGCTGATTCATTCACTACGCCAGCGCCACTAGTGTGCATTTCCAATACTAATAGTCAATGTTGTCTACTTCTAAGTCAGTGTGTCGACATTAACTGCGCCGGAAGGTACTGTCACTTTGAGCTGGTGACTGTGACCTGCTCCTCTACTGACTGTAACTAAACAAGTGGTGGTGAACTGTTCCTCTACAATCTACAGACTGTAACTAAGTGGTGGTGACTGTCAATTAACTGTAAGTATTGATTTTTAAACTTTTTAGACCCCTTATTGGAATATTTCTAACACCATTTCAACCAGCGGGCAAAGAAAGACGGCGGCAGAAATGAATTTGATAATATGTTTTTATTTTTTGTGTTTGTGAGGTGGGGGTGGGGGGGGGGTGCATGGGGGGGGTTAACTCTAAAACGGGTACTGTCTTACCTGATATAATGGTCAAAATTCAATTAAATCACAGTAAATTACATGGTATTAACTAATTTCTAAAGTACTGTATAGGTCAGGTCATATTAGCCCAAACTGGTGATTTTACCGACGAGAATTATACTTTGTTGCGCTTAATGGCTGGGAAATAGCGACTCATTGTAACCTAACCTAACCATAACCTGACCTAACCTAACCTAACCTAACCTAACCATAACCTGACCTAACCATAACCTAACCTAACCTAACCATAACCTGACCTGACCTAACCATAACCTGACCTAGTCTTACTAAAGCGAATTTAATTTATGCGTCAAGAATCAAAAACAAATAACTTGTAATTCCCCCCTCCCCCCTTCCCCCCTTAAACCACCAATTTACCCCCCTTCCCCCCTTAAACCACCAATTTACCCGTAAAAAAAATAATTTATCTAACGGGAAATAAACGTCAAAATACCCACATGTGGCAACTCTTCCTTACCCATTGAGTGAGTCATTGAAGGAAAATGAATCTTTTCCCCACATCTTGAGGAATATTAAGGGGAAAACTATACCAGGCGATAGTTTGAGGTCTGAGCTCCTACCAAAAAACTATAAATGTTGAAGGAATGTTTAGATGATTATAAAAACACTTATTTGACTCTAGGAATAATAATAATAATAATAGTAATAATTAACTGTTTATTGAAAGACCATGGCAGCTGGAAGGCTGAAAATATACAGTTACATAATTGGGGAATGGGTCTCTTGAGTGACCAATAATATACAAGTAACATAAGTGATACAAATATGATATATAATAAGTAGGTGGGGAGAAGGTCATACTACAGGGCATTTCAACACAGTGACAGTGCAAGAAGTAGGATTTACTGGGAGGGAAAACACTGCATTTTTCTGAGTCTTGGTGGTGACGTAATGCGATTCATGATCCACTAAGCTTGACCTTGTCTGACCAGTTACTAATGATTGTTTTTAATTCCTTGATGACTAAAGGGTTAAATCATCGTTGTTAAAGGGTTAAATCATCGTTGTTAAAGGGTTAAATCATCGTTGTTAAAGGGTTAAATTATCGTTGTTAAAGGGTTAAATTATCGTTGTTAAAGGGTTAAATTATCGTTGTTAAAGGGTTAAATTATCGTTGGTAAAGGGTTAAATTATATTCAAAGGGTTAAGTTATCGCCATCAAAGGGTTAAGTTATCGTCATCAAAGGGTTAAGTTATCGTCATCAAAGGGTTAAGTTATCGTCATCAAAGGGTTAAGTTATCGCCATCAAAGGGTTAAGTTATCGTCATCAAAGGGTTAAGTTATCGCCATCAAAGGGTTAAGTTATCGTCATCAAAGGGTTAAGTTATCGTCATCAAAGGGTTAAGTTATCGTCATCAAAGGGTTAAGTTATCGCCATCAAAGGGTTAAGTTATCGTCATCAAAGGGTTAAGTTATCGCCATCAAAGGGTTAAGTATCGTCATCAAAGGGTTAAGTTATCGTCATCAAAGGGTTGCTATCGTCATCAAAGGGTTAAGGTCGTCATCAAAGGGCTAAGTTATCGCCATCAGCGGTTAAGTTATCGTCATCAAAGGGTTAAGTTATCGTCATCAAAGAGTGTTAAGTCCTATTAATTATCGTCCTCAAAGGGTTAAGTTATCGTCATCAAAGGGTTAAGTTATCGTCATCAAAGGGTTAAGTTATCGTCATCAAAGGGTTAAGTTATCGTAATCAAAGGGTTAAGTTATCGTCACCAAAGGGTTAAGTTATCGTCATCAAAGGGTTAAGTTATAGTCATCAAAGGGTTAAGTTATCCTCCTCAAAGAGTTAAATAATCGTCATCAAAGGGTTAAGTTATCCTCCTCAAAGGGTTAAGTTGACGTCATCAAATGGTTGAGTTATCGTTATCAAAGGGTTAAGTTATCGGCCTCAAAGTTAAATAATCGTCATCAGGGTTGTTATCGTCATCAAAGGTTATCGTCATCAAAGGTTGTTAATTATCGTCATCAAAGGGTTGTTATCGTCATCAAAGGGTTAAGTTATCGTCATCAAAGGGGTTGTTATCGTCATCAGGGTTAAGTTATCGTCATTAAAGGGGTTAGTTATCGCCATCAAAGGGTTAAGTATCGCCATCGTGTTATCGTCATCAGTTGTTATCGTCATCAAAGGTTGTTATCGCATCAAAGGGTTAAGTTATCGTCATCAGGGTTGTTATCGTCATCAAGGTTAAGTTATCGCCATCAAAGGGTTGGTGTTATCGTCATCAGCGGTTGTTATCGCCATCAGGGTTAGTTATCGTCATCAAAGGGTTGTTATCGTCAAAGGGGTTGCTATCGCCATCAGGGTTGTTATCGTCATCAGCGGTTAAGTTATCGTCATCAAAGGTTGTTATCGCCATCAAAGGTTAAGTTATCGTCATCAAGGTTGTTATCGTCATCAAAGGGTTAAGTTATCGTCATCAAAGGTTGGTTATCGTCATCAAAGGTTATCGTCATCAAAGGGTTAAGTTATCGCCATCAAAGGGTTAAGTTATCGCCATCAAAGGGTTGTTATCGCCATCAAAGGGTTGTTATCGCCATCAAGGTTAAGTTATCGTCATCAGGGTTTAAGTTATCGTCATCAGGTTGTTATCGTCATTAAAGGTTATCGCCATCAGGGTTAAGTTATCGTCATCAGGTTAGTTATCGTCATCAAAGGGTTAAGTTATCGCCATCAAAGGGTTGTTATCGTCATCAAAGGGTTGGTTATCGTCATCAAAGGGTTAAGTTATCGTCATCAAAGGGTTGTTATCGTCATCAGCGGTTAAGTTATCGTCATCAAAGGGTTAGTTATCGCCATCAGGGTTGGTTATCGTCATCAAAGGTTAAGTTATCGTCATCAAGGGTTGTTATCGTCATCAAAGGGTTAAGTTATCGTCATCAAAGGGTTAAGTTATCGTCATCAAAGGGTTAAGTTATCGTCATCAAAGGGTTAAGTTATCGTCATCAAAGGGTTAAGTTATCGTCATCAAAGGGTTAAGTTATCGTCATCAAAGGGTTAAGTTATCGTCATCAAAGGGTTAAGTTATCGTCATCAAAGGGTTAAGTTATCGTCATCAAAGGGTTAAGTTATCGTCATCAAAGGGTTAAGTTATCGTCATCAAAGGGTTAAGTTATCGTCATACACGCTGCTTGTTTTACTGGGCTAAAATTCACATATAATCTCCAGTAAAAATTTAAATAAATCCTAAAAGAACAGTAATTCCAAGCATAAACCGGTGATATAGTTATTGTTCACTTTATAATTTATTTGGTGTTGTTTAAAATCATTATTCAGGACGTTTCTTTGACCAGCCAGCCAGACGCCTTCGACACTTGTAAACAAACTTTACAAGGACGGATTTTCATGAGCTCTGTTTGTGGCTTCCCTGACGTCTCACTTGTTTCAGTTATCACACAATCCTTCTAGGTCTCAGCTATTGTATATATAAATATTATAAAGGGTCTTACTAAAGCCTAAGGAAGGAAGGATATTCCTTTAGCACATTATCAATATTATTTACATAATATCTGGCCAGTATGGGGAGGATCATCGTCAGGGGGTCGTGGTCCAGCAGGCGTCACGGAAGCGTTGTGTGTGGGGACGTCTTAGGGGGGAGTGGATGAGGGTGCTGCTGTCGGGTCTTCTGCATAATGCACAAGAGCGTTGCTCGGGGATGCGGGGATACCAATCTCCCAAGCAAAGTCATACCCAATGATGATACGGGCAGCAATCACGTCTCTTTTACGCGACCCTTTCCCATAGACATACGGGAGGTCAGGAAGTGTTGTGGTTTTCATTACCTTGGGCAGATGTATCAACGAAACACTCCAGTGTGATGCAAAATGTGTCTTAGTTTTGCTGGAGGAAAGTGTTTGTGTGGCGACCTGTGGTATAATGGTCAGTATGCTCGCCTCGCAAGTGAGTGGACCCGGGTTCGATCCTCGGGCAGGGTGAAACTATGGACAAGTTTCTTTACGCCATTTGCCTCTGTCTACCCAGCAGCAGTAATTGGGGACCTGGATGTTAATCGTGTTCCGGGGTAATGGTTAGCCAGTGCAGTCGGTGAGTTGTCCGGTCTTCTCGGACACTGTGTCATGCAGCTCGTTAACTCAGGGTGTGGTTGTTGTGTTGGTGACAGCTTCTACACCTTAAACACTGGGTCATGCAGCTCGTTAACTCAGGGTGTGGTTGTTGTGTTGGCGACAGCTTCTACACCTTAAACACTGGGTCATGCAGCTCGTTAACTCAGGGTGTGGTTGTTGTGCTGGTGACAGCTTCTACACCTTAAACACTGGGTCATGCAGCTCGTTAACTTAGGGTGTGGTTGTTGAGCTGGTGACAGCTTTTACACCTTAAACACTGGGTCATGCAGCTCGTTAACTCAGGGTGTGGTTGTTGTGTTGGCGACAGCTTTACACCTTAAACACTGGGTCATGCAGCCTGTTAACTCAGGTGTGGTTGTTGTGTTGGTGACAGCTTCTACACCTTAAACAATGGATCATGCGACTCGTTAACTCAGGGTATGGTTGTTGTGTTGGTGACAGCTTCTACACCTCAAACAATGGATCATGCGACTCGTTAACTTAGGGTGTGGTTGTTGTGCTGGTGATAGCTTCTACACCTTAGACACTGGGTCATGCAGCTCGTTAACTCAGGGTATGGTTGTTGTGTTGGTGACAGCTTCTACACCTTAGACACTGGGTCATGCAGCTCGTTAACTCAGGGTATGGTTGTTGTGTTGGTGACAGCTTCTACACCTTAGACACTGGATCATGCGACTCGTTAACCCAGGGTGTGGTTGTGGTGTTGGTGACAGCTTCTACACCTCAAACAATGGATCATGCGACTCGTTAACTTAGGGTGTGGTTGTTGTGCTGGTGATAGCTTCTACACCTTAAACACTGGGTCATGCAGCTCGTTAACTTAGGGTGTGGTTGTTGTGTTGGCGACAGCTTCTACACCTTAAACACTGGGTCATGCAGCTCGTTAACCCAGGGTGTGGTTGTTGTGTTGGTGATAGCTTCTACACCTTAGACACTGGGTCGTGCAGCTCGTTAACTGAGGGGTGTGATTTGTTGTGTTGGCGACAGCTTCTACACCTTAAACACTGGGTCATGCAGCTCGTTAACTGAGGGTGTGGTTGTTGTGTTGGTGACAGCTGCTACACCTTAAACACTGGGTCATGCAGCTCGTTAACTCAGGGTGTGGTTGTTGTTGGTGACAGCTTCTACACCTTAAACACTGGGTCATGCAGCTCGTTAACTCAGGGTGTGGTTGTTGTGTTGGCGACAGCTTCTACCTTAAACACTGGGTCATGCAGCTCGTTAACTCAGGGTTGTTGTGTTGGTACAGCTTTACACCTTAAACACTGGGCATGCAGCTCGTTAACTCAGGGTGTGGTTGTTGTTGGTGACAGCTTCTATACCTTAAACACTGGGTCATGCAGCTCGTTAACTCAGGGTGTGGTTGTTGTGTTGGTGACAGCTTCTACACCTTAAACACTGGGTCATGCAGCTCGTTAACTCAGGGTGTGGTTGTTGTGTTGGTGACAGCGTCTACACCTTAAACACTGGATCATGCAGCTCGTTAACTCAGGGTGTGGTTGTTGTGTTGGTGACAGCTTCTACACCTTAAACAAATTCACGTCTACAGTAGGTGGCCCTTGGGCCGGCCATCCTCGTTACACTAGGGGCAACCATTATATGTTTGTGTGTGTGTGTGTGTTTAATTCAAATGGTTTACATATCAAATTACTTAAAAAATAAGAATGTTTATTAGTGAATTATGACACATGTGATAAATTTAAACACACAAAACATTACACACACACACACACACCCCTTCACCTTCTCTTGTTACCACATACTTGATCATGAGACGAAAGTGAAAGCAGGAGGCGGTGAGGGTACATTCTCCTCCTCCTCTTCCTGTTTTCCTCTTCCTCCTCTTTTTCCTCCTCTTCTTCCTCTTCCCCCTCTTCCTCTTCTTCCTCCTCTTCTTCCTCCTCTTCTTCCTCGTCCTCCTCTTCCTTTTCTTTCTCCTCCTCTTCCTCTTCCTCCTCTTCTTTCTCCTCCTCCTCCTCTTCTTCCTCTTCTTTCTTCTCTTCTTCCTCCTCCTCCTCTTCTCCCTCTTCTTCCTCCTCCTCCTCTTCTTCCTCTTCTTCCTCCTCTTCCTCCTCTTCTTCCTCGTCCTCCTCCTTCCTCCTCCTCCTCTTCCTCCCGCCACCTTGAAGACACCAGATTATGATTTCCTCAACACACACACACACACACACAGAGTTATGAACACATCACCTTAATCATTCTCTTCCCCGTAGAAGTGTAGAAAGAATGTAGGAACTTATTGTTTAGCCTTGGGGGGCGTGATGTCCTGAGAGGCAGATGTGTGGTGATGGCAGGATAGGGTAGGGGGGCAGTCAAGCAGGATAGGGATGAACAGGAATGCAAATAGGACAAAACATGAGGGCAGGGCAGGGCAGGGCAGGGCAGGGCAGCAAAGTTGTTGATACTTATTAGTAGTCACATCTCTCCTCCTTCAGGTTAGACGCCCTTCCCTTCTTCAGGTTCCCCAGCCGTATGACTAGGTTCCTGGGTACACCTGCCGCTAGGAGATCTCTGGCTGTAGGTGCTGTAGATGACGCAGAAGGAGTAGTTTTGAGGGCAGGACAGTGTGTGAACGATTCCCAAGCAGCCTCCAGTAGGGGCGGCGTGTCTAGCCTGGCGCGGTAGACGGTTGAGGATCTGTCGGTGCTGCCTATGGAGGACAGGCCGCCGTACACGTAGAGATAACCGCTCTGTAAATAGAACTGCGGTAAATAACTGCTCTGTTAATGTAAGCTCTGTAAACAACTGCTCTGTAATCATAACCTCTCACCTAACCTGACACTAACCTGACACTAACCTAACACTAACCTGACACTAACCTGACACTAACCTGACACTAACCTGACACTAACCTGATATATTTATTATAATTACTTAATGAGGAAAATAACAACATATCAGTGAGGGGTGAGGTACCTTAGTGAGGGGTGAGGTACCTAGGTGAGGGGTGAGGTACCTTAGTGAGGGGTGAGGTACCTAGGGTGAGGGGTGAGGTACCTAGTGAGGGGTGAGGTACCTTAGTGAGGGGTGAGGTACCTTAGTGAGGGGTGAGGTACCTTAGTGAGGGGTGAGGTACTAGTGAGGGTGTGAGGTACCTAGGTGAGGGTGAGTACCTAGGTGAGGGTGAGGCACCTTAGTGAGGGGTGAGGTACCTTAGTGAGGGTGAGGGGTACTAGTGAGGGGTGAGGTACTAGTGAGGGGTGAGGCACTAGTGAGGGGTGAGGTGCCTAGTGAGGGGTGTGAGGTACCTTAGTGAGGGGTGAGGCACCTAGTGAGGGGTGAGGTACCTTAGGTGAGGGGTGAGGTACCTTAGTGAGGGGTGAGGTACCTTAGTGAGGGGTGAGGTACCTAGGTGAGGGGTGAGGTACCTTAGTGAGGGCTGCATCGTGGAAATATAAAGGTTTAGGTAATTGCAGATTAACTTTGGTCCAGGTGAGATAGATCAAGTCCAGTTTCCATACGTCAGACTGCACCTCTGACCCGTCCGTGCCTCCTATCACGTACAGCTCTGGAAGAATAAGTACACGGACCTGTTAAGGACTCTCTCTCTTGAATTTCTTCTAAAAATTAATTTATTTAATCCCACATACGAGCGCTTATCAGACCTGGTTCTGATGCCCGTGTGTGTGTGTGTGTGTGTGTTTTCATTCAACCTTGGCTTGGCTTGTAAGATAAAATGTTTATTCCCTTTAAACCATTCATTAATATTAACTCAGGTGTACACACGACAGGTTACTTACACAGCTTATATAACTAAGAGAATTTACCCGTAACTCACCTGTGAATCACCTGTAACTCACCTGTATCTTTCTGTACGGCAGCGTGACACCGTCTTGGGCTGGGATAGGCGTTTACGAGTGGGTCTGGATGGGTTTTAACCATCTCCCATTTACCCGTGTCCAAACTCAGCACTGGCAACTGCAAAGAGGAAATTCCAATGTGTCAGTCAAAGGCGGGCATGACAGCGTCGTTCTGCTATCCTACAATATTTTCCTGTTGTGTTAATGACGCAGGGTGGAGCTATGGGCAAGTTTCTCAACGCCATTTGTCTCTGTCTACCCAGCAGCAGTAATTGGGGACCTGGATGTTAATTGTGTTCCGGGGTAATGGTTAGCCAGTGCAGTCGGTGAGTTGTCCGGTTTTCTCGGACTATTCCTTGACACTGGGTCATGCAGCTCGTTAACTCAGGGTGTGGTTGTTGTGTTGGTGACAGCTTCTACACAATTATTATTATTATTATTATTATTATTATTATTATTATTATTATTATTAAGATTATTATTATAATTATTGTTGTTGTTGTTGTTACACTATGCCATTATGAGATGACGTGTGTGTGTGTGTGTGTGTACTTTACCTCATCAAGGAAGAACACATTGTAGGCGTCAGCACCGCCCACGACCACCAGTCTGCCAGGCACCACGCCCACCTCTGCCCTATACCTCCCCTGTGGCTCACCATCCTGGTCAGATTAGGTCAGATTACGTTAGGTTACGTTAGGTGAGATATAAGAACATATAATTTTACCTCAGCTGGGGGTTAATCAGGTGTAATAAGCTGGGGTTGAAGCTTACCTTGAGGATACCGTGGGGCGCCAGACAGGTCCAGGTGAGGGTGGGCAGGTGAAGGGCGTGGGCGTGCATGGAGAAGTGATAGCCCGACGTGCCGCCCACGACGTACATATTGTCCCCCAAGCGACGTACAGCCTGGTGAAAATGTGCACACGGTCGTATTACACACACATAAATACACTTACACACACACACACACACACACACACACACATACACACATACACAGATAAATAACGCACATATACACTCGCATAAACACAGATACACACACACAAACACACACACACACACACACAAACACACACACACAAACACACATACACTCATATACACACACACATACACACACACACACACACATACACACACACACACACACACACACATACATACACACACACACACATACACACACACACACACGCACACACATACATACATACACACACACACATACATACACACACACACATATACACACACACACACACACACACACACACACACACAGCCTAAAGTTTATATATCAAAATAATAATTTAATTAATGGGTTAAATGTAATTATATATGTACGTACGTTAATTATGAGATGTAAATTTAATTATTATTTTTATCAACTATGAACGTCTGGTGTAAATAATATGAGTTTTTTAATTCACTATAGCAATTAATTAAGAATCGTTTAATATATTGGGGAAATTAATATATTTTTGTATTTAGTATTTTTTTAATATAATTGAAACTTAAAAAAAAATTAATTTAGATGCTTACTTGACCATATAACTGAGGCGGCGAGTGACCTGATGTCCCTAGTGATCGCCATTGACCCGTGTTGACGTCACACGCTTCTACCTGGCTACTCAGAAGACTGCCAAAGGGAAAACTTGTGCCGCCCATCATGAGGAGATCACGCCCACAGGAGGTGAGACAATGGGACACACTGGCCTTGGGCGTATTGGATGGGTCGGATATTTGCTCCCATTCACACGTTGATAGATTAAGTCGCCATGTCTGGAACACAAGACAAACCTGCATTAGTCTGTCAGAAATATGGACAAATATTCAACGAAAACTAACCTAAACCCAACCAAACCCAACCAAACCCAACCAAACTAAACCAACCATGTAGAGACTAGTTCAGGCTACCTCATTAACTAACTACCTACCTATTAAAACATGAATTGGTCATTAATAAAAACAAAGTAATGGTTTTTTTTATTGGTCAGATTCATAGAAATATTTTATAATCTGGTGAATTATTGATGACGACATGACTTGAGGAAAGACGTTAAGTGGTTGAATTATCTGTTAAATGGTTGAATTATCTGTTAAATGGTTGAATTATCTGTTAAATGGTTGAATTATGTTAAATGGTTGAATTATGTTAAATGGTTGAATTATCTGTTAAATGGTTGAATTATCTGTTAAATGGTTGAATTATCTGTTAAATGGTTGAATTATCTGTTAAATGGTTGAATTATCTGTTAAATGGTTGAATTATCTGTTGAATGGTTGATGAAATAGCTGAAGAAGTTGTCCATACGTGAGCCATCGTGGGTACAGTCACTTAATGCGATTAAGTTGGACTCACGGACGTTTAGTAATTTTTCTTTTAATGAATAAACTATATGTTAATGGGTAATTAAAACGCTTACTCACACACACACACTCTCACACACACACACACACACATTTCTTGAGGTGCGGTATATAGTTTTCAGAGCTCGTGAACATTAACCTAACCTAACTTATTTAAAAGGGATTTTTTTTAACACACTAACGCTACCTGAGGGTGGGGTTAGGTTAACGTTCGGTTAACGCTAGGTTAGGTTAGGTTAGTAAGGTTAGGTGTAATAGGCCCCTGTCTCATCAACAGAACGTATTATATAAATGGGTCAATACATCTGATATTATATTCAGATTCACCACCCTGTAACTTTCCACTGTCTATGAGTAAGACATGAGATTGACACGTGAGCGGGCAACTTACCCAAGAGGGCGGGACCCATAGCTCAGCATTCCTGTAAGCACACACTGCGATGCCCCTAAGCTTCAGTAGCTCACCACAACTCATATCGTAAGGACGTGACCTAACGTTTATCATACATAAACACCGTCCCTTTCTCATTCACTCCTAGACAGTGAGACTTACGGTTGATATACACTCAGGAATTATATATACAACCTTTTATAATAAAACAAAGGAACTACCGTTTGGGTTTCGTTACTTAAAACCCATGGCAACACTTCATCTACGGCTGTTGATGCTATCTTGTCCAAACAGGTTCACCCCCCACCACCCATCCCCCACCACCCCCACCACCCATCCCCACCACCCCCCACCACCCCCACCACCCATCCCCACCACCCATCCCTGCCCCCCACCACCACCCATCTCCCTGCCCCCACCACCACCCCCACCACCCATCAACCCCCACCACCACCCACCACCCATCCCTCACTCACCCATCCCCACCACCCATCCACTCTCCACCACCCACCACCCATCCACCACTCCATCCACCCCCGCCTCCTCACACTTCACCATTCCATCCCCACCACCACCTAAGTTACGTAAACAGTGATGGTAGTGGTACCAGTGGTGGTGTATTAGCCCAGGTCAGGTTGAGTCAATGCTGATGTTCCACACACACACACACACACACACACACACACACACACACACACACACACACACACACACACACACACACACACACACACACACATACATACATACACACACACACACACACACACATACACATACACATACACATACACACACACACTACACTACACACATATGTAAGTATCTCTCATTCTATATGTTTCTGTCGCAAATGAATAATAGTGAAGGTATTATTATTATTGTTACTATTATTATTATTATTATTAGTAGTAGTAGTAGTAGTAGTAGTAGTAGTAGTATTGTTATTTACGTTAGGTTAGTGTCCGGGTGATTAATCTTCAGGTCAGATAAACTAAGGTGTCTAAGTAATTAAAATTTCCTCCTTAAATATTATTAAAATAAAAATTAATTGCTTAAATACATGTGTTGTCAAGGGCGGATCCAGGGGGTCGTGAGGGTGCGGACCCCCCTTATATAGTAAAAAGTAATAACTATTGACCTGAAAATGTCTCTTACTATCAAGTGCACATGGCTTCAAAATGGCTTCAATATTGGCCTGATAAAAAAAAAAAAAATCTGGGGGAGGGGACAAAAAAACCTTATCTTGATGGGCTCCCTTTTTCTCGCCATGTCCCCCCACTCAAAACTTCCTGGACCCCCTCTTTTGATATTCCTGGATCCGCCCCTGGTTATATAAGTGAACAGGTATAGTGGAGGGGACAGACAGACAGGGGAAGAGGTGTGTGGGAGACAGACAGACAGGGGAGGAGGTGTGTGGGAGACAGACAGACAGGGGAGGAGGTGTGTGGGAGACAGACAGACAGACAGGGGACGAGGTGTGTGGGAGACAGACAGACAGGGAAGAGGTGGGGAGACAGACAGACAGACAGGGGAGGAGGTGTGTGTGTGGGAGACAGACAGACAGACAGGGGAGGAGGTGTGTGTGGGAGACAGACAGACAGACAGGGGAGGGAGGTGTGGGAGACAGACAGACAGGGAGGAGGTGTGTGTGGGAGAGAGACAGACAGACAGGGGAGGAGGTGTGTGGGAGACAGACAGACAGACAGGGGAGGGGAGGTGTGTGTGGGGAGACAGACAGACAGGGAGGAGGTGTGGGGAGACAGACAGACAGGGAGGAGGTGTGGGGAGACAGACAGACAGACAGGGGAGGGTGTGTGGGAGACAGACAGACAGGGGAGGAGAGGTGTGTGGGGACAGACAGACAGACAGACAGACAGGGGAGGAGGTGTGTGGGAGACAGACAGACAGACAGACAGGGGAGGAGGTGTGTGGGAGACAGACAGACAGACAGGGGAGGTCATCCAACTGCTGACAGCTGCAGGTTTGATTCTGTCTCACGTGGATTGGTTCGTCTAGCCACGTGTACTGTTGAGTTTCTACTTTTTGTGGTTAGTTTAGGTTAGTGTTAGGTTAGGAAAAGTTATGTTAAGTTAAGGTTGAATAAGATGAGAGAGAGTGTGTGTGTGTGTGTGTGTGTGTGTGTGTGTGTGTGTGTTAGTCATATGGCCTTGGGTCACTAAGTGAATGGTTGAGGCTTGTGGCTGACTGTAGCTACGTCCCCGGGTTAGGGTAGGTTAGTGCTGGGTACGTTAGTGTTGGGGTAGGTTAGTGTTGGGTACGTTAGTGTTGGGGTAGGTTAGTGTTGGGGTAGGTTAGTGTTGGGGTAGGTTAAGTTACGATAACTTGGGTTAGGTTTGATTTGGTTAAGTTAGGTTAGGTTACGTTTGATAAAAGTAAGTAACTGTTATATTATTAATCCCTGAGTTAAAATTTATAATAAATAACTCATGTTAAGGAGCACGGGACGACGCCACACCCAGTGCCGGATTTAGAACTGTGGAGGCCCATGGGCAGCCTCTTGTGGAGGCTCCCGTCATTATAAGAGGGTGGGGTGGTGAGTGAAGCGAGCCTAAACATCTGAGAGTTCCGGGGGGCGCTGTGAGCCTCCCGGGAAATTTTTGAAATCTGAACACTTCTTTGGAAAATTTTGAAGCCATATGCAGTTATATTGAGGAAATTAGAACATTAGTTCATTTTTAATCAATATATGTTTGTGTAATTCTAAATATATTATTAGCAACACACAGAAGCATTCATAAAAAATATACGGTTCATAAGAAAACCAGGTAGTCATGAATTTCACGGAGTAGCTAGCCTAATTTCTATCACGCTTCTTGCTGAACATAGTTTTACGTGATGGAATAGATAAACATGAATTTTAAAGCATGAAAAAAAAATAATCCAAATGAATAAACAAATAAATAAAATATTGTAACATATGGAGTGCCCCAGATTGTGGAGGCCCCAGGGCAGCTGGCCACTTTGCCCACTTCCTAAATCCGGCCCTGGCCACACCAACACTCACTGGTGATAAAGCCTTCAAGCGAGTATGTAAACAAAAAACACCCGCCATAATACATCTTTTATGGCGAGGATTTACGCGGGAAAAGTTGATGTATATAGAGGGATTTTGGCGCGTATCAAAATGCTCATAGATTATATACTTATTTATACAGCCGTGTGTGTGTGTATGTGTGTGTGTTAAAGCCTTGAAATTATGTCCGTAGTAAGTGGAATCAGACGGTCACTCGGCAGGTAAGGTAGATGGTGGTCCCTGACTTGAAAAACAGGTTTAAACCAATGGCCTCCTTAGTCGCCCGGTTATGTATGGCCACTATACTGTGTATGGCCACCACCACCAACAGTAGTCTGGCCACTTTTCTTATCAATATAGTAATTAATATTCTTATACACATAATGGGGGTATATATGTTTGAGTAACTGTTTCTTCATGTGTGGGATATTGATGAGGCTATGTTGGCTATGTTGGCTATGTCGGCTATGTTGATCCAGAAAAGAATTTTACTTAACACGGGAGATAGAGAGGTGGTGGTGTTGTGGTGTTACGTAATGTAGTGGTAGTGGTGGTGTTGTGGTGTTACGTAATGTAGTGGTAGTGGTGGTGTTGTGGTGTTACGTAATGGTGGTAGTGGTGGTGTTGTGGTGTTACGTAATGTAGTTGTAGTGGTGGTGTTACATGGTGGTGGTGGTGGTGGTGTTGTGGTGTTACATAATGGTGGTAGTGGTGGTGTTGTGGTGTTACATAAATGGTGGTAGTGGTGGTGTTGTGGTGTTACATAATGGTGGTAGTGGTGGTGTTGTGGTGTTACATAATGGTGGGTAGTGGTGGTGTTGTGGGTGTTACATAATGGTGGTGGTGTTGTGGGTGTTTAATAATGGTGGTGGTAAAGTTGTGGTGTTACATAATGGTGGTGGTGTGCTAGGTGTTGCTATAATGGTGTGGTGGTGGTGTTGTGGTGTTACATAATGGTGGTAGTGGTGGTGTGGTGGTGTTAGCTGTAATGGTGGTAGTGGTGATGTTGTGGTGTTACATAATGGTGGTAGTGGTGGTGTTGTGGTGTTACATAATGGTGGTGATGTTGTGGTGTTACATAATGGTAGTGGTGGTGTAGTGGTGTTGCAATGGTGGTAGTGGTGGTGTAGTGGTGTTACGTAATGGTGGTAGTGGTGATGTTGTGGTGTTACATAACGGTGGTAGTGGTGGTGTAGTGGTGTTACGTAATGGTAGTGGTGATGTTGTGGTGTTACGTAATGGTGGTAGTGGTAGTAGTGGTGTTACGTAATGGTGGTAGTGGTGGTGTAGTGGTGTTACATAATGGTGGTAGTGGTGATGTTGTGGTGTTACATAATGGTGGTAGTGTGGTGGTGTGTGGTGTTACGTAATGGTGGTGTGTGATGTTGTGGTGTTACGTAATGGTGGTAGTGGTGGTGTAGTGGTGTTACGTAATGGTGGTAGTGGTGGTGTAGTGGTGTTACGTAATGGTGGTGATGTTGTGGTGTTACATAATGGTGGTAGTGGTGGTGTAGTGGTGTTACGTAATGGTGGTAGTGGTGGTGTAGTGGTGTTACATAATGGTGGTAGTGGTGGTGTAGTGGTGTTACGTAATGGTGGTAGTGGTGGTGTGTAGATGAGATTATGCACTAACTTAACCTAACCAAACGGAGGAGACAAACAGACAGACAGACACTAAATGAATCTGACATTGACCCCCCCCTCAATGCTCCTTGCGTGCCATGCGGGTGGTTAAGCTACTGTTACTTCCATCACCAAGGTTACTGAGTACGGGACCTACAAACTGTCTCTTGTGTTTGTGTAACTTTTTTGTTACTTTTTGTTATTTTTGGTTACGTTTGTTACATAAGAACACAAGAACATAAGAAAGTGGGATACTGCAGGAGGCCGACTGGCCCATACAGGGCAGATCCCTTTCACACCCATCCCAGCACTTCCATGTGCCTATCCAACTTCGTCTTGAAGCTCCCTAGCGTCCCCGATCCTACTATAGCACTCGGTAGCCTATTCCACATATCCACAACTCTATTACCAAACCAGTGCTTGCCTAATCCTTTCTGAATCGGAATTTATCTAATTTAAAGCCATTTGTTCTAGTTATTTCGTTAGTTACTGAGCTCAGAACATCTTCCATTTTTACCCTTGTTAATCCACTTACCCACTTGTACACCCTATCATATCTCCCTAACTCTATACGCTCTCTCTAATGAATGTAAGCCTGCCAGTCTTTCTTCATATGGAAGGTTTCAATATTATGGATCATTTTTGTCATTCTTCTTTGTGCTCTCTCCAAAGAATCTATGTCCATTCTATAATAAGGACACCAGAACTGAACCGCATAATCCATGTGTGGCCTCACTAATGCTAGGTAAAGTTTCAAGATAACGTCAGCAGTTCTGTTACTCACAGACCTAGATATGAACCCAAGAATCCTGTTTGCCTTGTTGCGAACGCTAATACATTGTTTTCTAGGTTTCAAGTCGTTGCTAACAAATACACCTAGATCTTTTTTCACAAACTGAGTTTTCTATTTCCGTGTTACCTAGTTTATACTTAACGTTTGTATTCGTCTTCCTATCTGTAGTACCTTGCATTTATCAGTATTAAAATTCATTTGCCAGTCTACTGACCACTCATAAGGTATCTAGATCTCTTTGAAGGTGTTCAAAGTCACTGTCTGAATTTATCACTCTCCCCATTTTGGTATCATCTGCAAATTTACTAATCCTACTAGTTATGCCTAAATCAAGATCATTAATGAATATAACAAACAGCAGAGGCCTAATACAGATCCTGGGGAACTCCTTTTGACCGCACCCAGTCTGACTTTAATCCATTTATGCTGACTCTTTGTTTCCTACCAGTTAACCATGACCTAATCCATTTTAATACTGATCCACCTATTCCATGTGCTTCTACCTTCCTTATCAATCTCTCATGAGGGACTCTATCGAATGCTTTACTGAAATCTAAATAAATTATATCATATGACTTATCATTATCTACCTTCATATACTTCTGAGAAAAAAGCTAAGCAAATTTGTGAGACAAGAACGTCCCTGGGTGAACCCGTGCTGAGAAGAATGAATTAAGTTGAATGTTTCAAGGTGGCTTCTGATTTTTGTAGCAATAATTGACTCTAGCAACTTGCCTATGATTGAAGTGAGACTAATGGGACGGTAATTTGATGCTATTGATTTATCACCCTTTTTGAAAATCGGAACTACATTTGCAAGTTTCCAAGCTTCTGGCACTAGGCCCGATTCTAATGACTTATTAAATAAAACTGCTAATGGATTACTCAACTCTTCTCTACATTCTTTTAATATTCTAGCATATACCTCGTCTGGACCAGGCGATTTATGAGGCTTCAGTTTGTTAATTACTTTAAGCACATCATTACTAGTAATATTGATATTCATCAACATATTTTCTATACTGTCGTTATATACCTTATGAACTTCTGGAAACTGTGCTAGGTTTTCATTTGTGAATACGGAGCGAAAATGACTATTTAACGTACTACACATTTCTAACTCATCATCAGTCATTTCTCCTGTCGTAGTTTTAAGGGGACCTATTGTATCTCTAACCTTTGATTTATACAGTTGATAAAAAGCTTTGGGTTATTTTTCGATTCGTTTGCTACCTTGATTTCATAATTTCTCTTTGCTTTCCTAATTTCTGTTTTTACCTGTCTTGTTAGGTTCTGATAGTAACCAAGTAAGTGATTTTCGCCTTTCTTAACTTTTCTATATACTCCTTTCTTTTTCCCTAGAAGATATAGGAGTCTATTATTCATCCATTTTGGTTGGTTCCGTATCGATCTGAATTTTCTTTTAGGGATGTGTTTATTTTGGGCATTATTGATTGTCGCAATAAATTGTTCATAAGTAGCTGCTAAATTAAATTCGGGGTTATCCCGTCCTAAGTTGACAGTTTCCGGAGGTGTGGGGGGATTAATCTTTTGACCATAGGGTCATCCCTTAGGTCTCTCCTTATGCTACCGTAATTAGCCTTCCTAAAATCCGGGATCAAGGCCGAATTTTCCTTCTTCCTGCCATCCCATATTATGTTAAAATATATGGCTTTATGATCACTGTTTCCTAGTTCATCTCCAATCCCAACATCTTTTACTAAATTTTCATTATTACTGAGAACTAAATCGAGGATATTATTTCCTCTAGTGGGCGAGTTTATGAATTGATATAAAAAACTATCCTGTACTACTTCTAGAAAATCTTCAGGTTCACTATCGCTAAGTTGATTTTTCCAATCTATGCCTGAAAAGTTGAAATCGCCTAGAATACATACATTGTTTCTATCAGATGCCTTCTTTATTTCCTCCCATAGCAATTTACCATCGTTCCTACTCAAATTAGGTGGTCTATATATAACACCAATGACTACGGATTCACTGCCCTCACCAATCTCTACCCAAATACTTTCATTGTCGCTATTTGTTTTAATGTTTGATTTATTGCAGCTTTTTAATGACACCCTGATATACACTGCTACACCGCCACCTCTCCTTCCCACTCTGTCAAATTTAAACAGGTTATATCCTGGCATATGAAATTCTGCTAAAAAATGCTTGCTGTTTGAATTTATCCATGTTTCCGTTATTGCAATTATATCTATGTTCTCTTTACTAACAATGGCCCTGAGCTGGTCCATTTTGTTACACAGGCTTCTACTATTAGTATAATAAACACTCAATATGTTTCTTCCGTTTCTATCTGTTTTACATTTATTACTTTGATGTTTGTTATTATGACTAACTATATTTTCAGCATTATCTACTTCTGTTTCACTACTTCCCAGGACTTTCACTACTTCCCAGGACTTTCACTACTTTTTGTTACTTTTTTTTTTACTTTTTTTTTTACTTTTTGTTACTTTTTTACTTTTTTTTTACCTTTTGTTAATTTTTGTTACTTTTTGTTATTTTCTTATGTTTTTGTTACGTTTGTTATTTTTTGTTACTTGTATCTTTATTTCATTTCTTCTTCTTCTTTTCCTCCTCCCTATTCCCCCTCTTCCTTCCCTTCCTCTCTCTCTTCCCCTCCTCCTCCTCTATTTCCCCTTCCTTCTCTTCCTTCTTCCCTTCCTCCTTTACGTTACTTTCTTCTCCTCTTCCCCTCCTCTTCTTCCTTCCTCCTCCCTATTTCCTCCCCTTCCCCTCCTCTCCCCTTCCCTTCCTCCTTCTTCCCCCCTTCCTCCCCCCCTTCCTCCTCCTTCCCCCCTTCCTCCTTCCTTCCCCCCTTCCTCCCCCTTCTCCCACCTCCCCACCAGTACTCCCCAGGGGCACTCACCTCCTGAAGGGGTCCGCAGGATGGGTTGTAGCCGCCCACACAGTAGAGGAAGGACTCGCTGCAGGATATCCTGTGACCGCTGCGTCCTGTAGGTGTGTGTCCTGCAGGATAACGGTGATAGGAAGAGATTAACCTGCAGGCGGTGGTCTTAACCTGCCCCTTGTCTCCTGACCTGACCTGACCTAACCAACATTGACAACACCTCGTAGTAGTCAGCCATCACACAGGGAGGTACTACCGCCTGGGAACATAATGTGTTGTCTAATGGTGGACCCTGCTGCCATATGTGACCAGGTTGATCATCTGCCTCATTTACACACAATTGTAGGGTCTCACTTGTTTCTCTTGCCATTGACAACAACATACATATAGTGTTTCTCTCTTGATCTTTTTTTTTCTTTATTTCTTTATGGTTATTTATTATTATTATTTTTATTATTATCATTATTATTATTATTATTATTATTATTATCTTATCTTATTATTTTATCATTTTTATTTTTGTATTTTTACTATAAATTTTACGTATCTGAATTATTATTATTATTATTATTATTATTATTATTATTATTATTATTATTATTATTATTATTATTATTATTATTATTATTATTATTATTATTATTATTATTATTATTATTATTATTATTATTATTATTATTATTATTATTATTATTATTATTATTATTATTATTATTATTATTATTATTATTATCGCCCCCCAGGCCCCATGTGGGTGAGTGACCTGTGCCCGGGTGGGATAATACCTGTAAAAAAGAAAAGAAAAGCTTGTATAGGTTAAGTGTGTGTGTGTCAGGACGTGTTTGTGTCAGCAGGACTGCCACTCATACTCACCCTCCGCTGACCACGTTTGTACTTCATCCATGAACCTGTCTTGCATGCTGACGAAGGCCTGACACCTGTTGACGATGACTTGACACCTCCTGACGACGACTGACACCTCCTGACGACGACTGACACCTCCTGACGACGACTGACACCTCCTGACGACGTGAGTGACTGCTGCTACTGACGAAGACTTTAACCCTTAACAGCGTGGGTTATTCACGTGTCCAGGTACTGTCCCCAGGTACTGTCACTCGGTCACTGGCTAATTAAACGTGTGTATCCCCAAGTACTGTCTCTTGGACACTGGCTTCAACACACATCCTACCGAGCTTTATAAACTCATGACAGGTGTTGAGTTGCCAACATAGAAATTAATTAAGACCGATTAATTAGTTTACCTGTCTACTGAAGGGCTAGTTTTCACCTTAATTAGTTATTGTTAGCTCTTTCTTTTAGGGTTTTTTTTGTAAATTGAATTTTATCTTTTTGGTGTAAATTTGTGGTGGTTAGCGGTGGTGGTGGTTGGTTGTGAGTGTTGGTGGTGGTAGTGTGGCAGTCAGGTTAGGCTAGGATAGGTTAGTGTTAGGTTAGATTAGTACTAAGTTAGATTAGATTAGGTTACAATTAGGTTACAGTTAGGTTATACTTAGGTTAAGCAGTATTAGTGTTAGGTTAGGTTAGAGTATTTAGTGCATTATTATCGGCTGTGGTGTTCGAGTGGTTAAGAAGATGGACTTGAAATCCATTGGGTTTTTCCCGCACAGACTCGAATTCTGTCCGCAGCGATGTGTACTGAAGGAGGCCCACCAGGAGACCTCCCTTACTGTAGGTTCTGCTGTAGTTTTATACCAAGGTGGGTGTTGGTTTACCTGAGGAAGTCCTCTAACCTAACCTGTGTAACCTAAGCTGTACTTATTATTGTTATTATTATTATTATTATTATTATTATTATTATTATTATTATTATTATTATTATTATTATTATCAAACTCC
This sequence comes from Homarus americanus, assembly GCF_018991925.1. Lineage (NCBI taxonomy): Eukaryota > Metazoa > Arthropoda > Malacostraca > Decapoda > Nephropidae > Homarus > Homarus americanus. The sequence continues at coordinate 43,118 of NW_024746467.1, read as the reverse complement.
ACGACTGAAGTTTTATGACTTATTTTAAGATTGATAATAATCAACTATGTGTATATTAAAACTTGTCCTTTGAAGTATTATAGTGTATATCATGTATAAATAATGTATACACGAGAAGAAGTATACTCAGGTCTATTAAGGGACAATATAAATTAAAATGTCCTTTTTAATCTCTATTATATTATATAATTGTCATTATCATTGTCATTCCTAAAAGATATAATATAATACCATGATTGCTGAACTAGTAATCCGTTTTCTGTAATTTAATGATTAATGTTATCATTTTAGTTTTATAACCGACTTAAATCCAGTGACAATGTTGTTCTTTTAGCATATGAATAAAAAATAATATATCTCTTGTATGTTATTATTTTGGTGTTTTTATAATTTATTTTTATTTTTAAATTAAATATATTGTAATAGGTATTTGATGATATAATCGTAATATTTTTAAATTATGTTTTTTATGGATAATTAATATGTAAAAGCACGACTGCTATAACCTAGAAGACCATACTGTTCTTTTAGCTTTTGAATAAAACTAAAATATATCTCATTTATGCTCTTACTTTTTTATATGTATAATTTAGTTATATTTAAAAATATATATAATATTATAGATGTTTTATGATAAAATTATAATATGTTTAAATTACATTTTTTATGGATAATTAATATATTAAAGCACGACGACTATGACCTACAAGAACGCCTCCATTGTTTTGTTGACTCGAGGATGTTGACGTGGAGAGCAGTTAGTCGGCTTCATAGAGTGAGTATAATCTTCTCTTTCCTCTATAATTATATCATTCTCGTGTGTTTTGACGTATAATCTGTATTTTATTACACACGATGGAGAGTTATAGGTGTGTTTTGGTGACGTATTAATCGTGATATGGGAGAAATGAGGAGGCAATGTATCGAGGGATTTGTGTGCCTTAGGTTAGGGTAGGGTCTCTTGTCTCCTCTGGGTGTGGTTAGGTTAGGTTAGGTTAGAGATAATTTGCATCAAAATGTTATACTATATAGGGTAAACTAATGAAAACAAAATAGGATTTACTTTAGTGTTTCCTTAATAGTTTTTTTCTTCCAGCCTGTGCTCTCTCACTCACAGACAGGAGACTTGTAACAGAATATAAATTTAGACAATTGTGGATCTATGACTTCATCAAATATAGTTAAAGAGAATTACCTCTCCACATCAGCATGAGATGAACCAGCAGAGAAAATTGTGAAAAGTTTAGGAAATTTTACTGCCAGCATTATCCTCAAAGGTCATGACTGTCTTGTAAAACTCTATAATATTTTAATTTGTATATTAATAACGTCAGGTAACATACAGCAGACCAAGCACTGCCACTCATCATCTAGCATACGAGTATGGGGGTACTTCCTTAAGTACACATACATACATACATACATACATACATACATACATATAGTACATACATACATACATATAGTACATACATACATACAGTACATACATACATACATACAAACAGCTCCTGATTTATGTACTGTACAGCCCTGTAAATGTATTCAACGCATATTATATCATTATGTCTAAATCACATGTAAGTCTGTATATTTTCAGCCACCGGCTGCAACTCTATTAATAAACCGTTTATTATTATTATTATTATTATTATTTTTATTAATACAGTATTATTGTTATTATTATTATTATTATTATTATTATTTTTATTAATACAGTATTATTATTATTATTATTATTATTATTATTATTATTACACACACACATCAGAAGGTGATTAAAGACAGTGGTTAAAAACATCCAAAATTTTTAACAATAATGTGATGACCTAAACTACCCTGACCTAAATTACCCTGACCTGAAACCACCATTAAAAATCGACATAATCAAACAATCACCGCTGGTTCCGGTCAAAGAGCCACTGGTTATTTGACCGGACATCCCGGTCAAATAAGCACTTTAAAGTATTTCAGTAAGTTGTTTAAATTCTACATCTGTGAAATTATTGGTAACTTTTCTGAACACTGAAATGAGTTAGTTATTAGATTAAGTTCTGTTCCTTATTTTTCCGAACACTTAAATGGGTCGGTCGTTACATTAATTTCCGTTCCAAAAATTTTCCGAAGACTTTAATCTATCGTTCGTGGCATCGACAATAATAATAATAATAAGTTCCAACGTTCTTCCAGGTACAAGGACAATGTTCTCCCTCTTCTACGGACTCTACAAGTACCTGTTCAAGAAGGACGAGTTTTTTGTACTCATACTCGGACTGGATAATGCTGGCAAAACTGTGAGTATGGTTAGGTTAGGTTTTGGTTAGGTTAGGTTTTGGTTAGGTTAGGTAGTCTGCCACCATTGTTTTAGCTGTGATAGAATGACAAACTATCTCACGTGTTAACATTCACCTGAGCATCCACCAGGGGTTCGTATTTAAACCTACCACATCCACCAGGGGTTCATATTTAAACCTACCTCATCCACCAGGGGTATAAGCAATGGGTCCCTATCTAAATGGGTTATATGCCAGAGTGCCAAATAAGGTCAATATTTGGCACAGGCAGTTGATGATAGTGCCACCAGTCATATCCTCAGCTGCAAAAGGAAGTGTAAATTGTAAACATTCATCAAGTATAGTCGTGGATTCATCTTGGAGAGGAATTTTTTTGGGCTTTAACATTCTCAACATTCTCGATCATTCCTCAACATTCTTCACCATTTTCAATCATTTCTCAACATTTTTCGATAATTTTCAACCATTTCTCAACATTCTCTTAACATTTCCTCCCAACATTCCTCCCCAAATCCTCCCACCATCCTCCCCAACATTCTCAACATTCTCTCAACATTTTCCAGACATACCTCGAAGCTGCTAAAACCAAATTCACCAGAGGCTACAAAGGCCTAAGCCCCAGTAAAATCACCACAACTGTCGGCCAGAACGTCGGAGGGATAACTTACGCAGGAATCAAGCTCAGTTTCTGGGACCTAGGCGGACAGGAGGAGCTGCAGCCGTTGTGGGAGAAGGTAGGTATGGGGGGGGGGGTGAAGGAGGCAAGCTTGTTTTTCTATCCTAAATTAAATATTATTTTTTTATATAATTTAGATTGTTTTATAAATTAGATTCTGTTCCATACCCTTAGCTAGATTCTGTTCCACACCCTAAGCTTGATTCTGTTTCACACCCTTAGCTTGATTCTGTTTCACACCCTTAGCTTGATTCTGTTCCAAACCCTAAGCTAGTTTCTGTTCTACACCCTAAGCTAGATTCTGTTCCAAACCCTAAGCTAGATTCTGTTCCAAACCCTAAGCTAGATTCTGTTCCACACCCTCAGCTAGATTCTGTTCCACACCCTAAGCTAAATTCTGTTCCAAACCCTAAGCTAAATTCTGTTCCACACCCTAAGCTAGATTCTGTTCCAAACCCTAAGCTAGATTCTGTTCCACACCCTAAGCTAGATTCTGTTTAACCCTGCTAGATTCTGTTCCAAACCTAAGCTAGATTCTGTTCCAAACCCTAAGCTAGATTCTGTTCCACCCCCTGCTAGATTCTGTTCCTAACCCTAAGCTAGATTCTCCCGTGGTAGTCTGACGCTCATTTGTTATTGTTTTCGTTTCAGTATTTTAAGTGCCACGCAGTGATTCACATGGTGGATTCGGCGGATAGGGAACGGATGGATGAGTCGAAGGAGGCTTTTGGTGAGTTGGTTAGGTGGTGTGATTCCTACCGGTAGTTAGTTATAGTGGTTGTTAGGTAGGTATGGTGGTTGTTAGTTATGGTAGTTAGTTTCCATATTTTACACCATATAAGACACACGGCCATATAAGAGACACGGTCATATAGGAGACACGGTCATATAAGAGACACGGTCATATAGGAGACACGGTCATATAAGACACCAGTTAATGTGAGCAATACATACAAGTAATAAACCATATGTAAGTAACAATAATAACTACAGCGTCGCCAAACCAGTAAATAAAAGCCAACTGAAGGACTAAATATGGTAAAGCCTCCACGAACGACGGTAATGTGGCCTCAAATATTGCAGTGTGAGGTGAGTCGTCTTATTGCGATTCATTAATGACCATTAAAATAAAGCAGTAATAATGAGATGTGTTCCCAAGTGTGACTTTTTCATATCTTTTGTGTGGCTTTTTACCCTTCTCTCCCCCCCCAAAACAATACAATTAAATAATGTTTCTGAATGCACCTTATACAATATAAATGAATAATAATTTGGTCACACAAGAGGAGATGGGACGCCATTTTTTCGTTTGTGTTTACAGCTGGGAGTCTGAGACGATAGTTCTACACGAGAATATGAAGAAAATAAGACCCTGGTTGTAGCTGTAGTAAAATTAATGTAAAAAAAATTAATATACAGGCAGTCCCTGACTTACAACGGGGTTAGGGACCCAAATCCAGGTTGTAAGTAGAATTGGTCGTAAGTAGAATTGGTCGTAAGTCGAAAATGCAAAAAATAATACATAGAAAATCTAAAATGAAATACAGTAAAGTAAAAGTAATCAATAATGAAAAATGAATACAGTGTTTCTGTGCACTTACCTTTAATGTAGTCAGCTGAATGCACACGGGGCCCCCATAATATTTTCATTAAACATGTAGACTACATTAATTGGATAAAGCAGTGGAGGAGACAGGGCTGGGTGGGTCATCAAATTCACTTTCTTCAGACAGGCTAACGTACTTGTTGAAGGTATTGGATCATCTTTAGGGAGTGAAGAGGCAGCAGTGGTGGGGCGTGAGGAGGCAGCAGTGGAGGACTTCTTAAAATATATGTCCAATTTAGACTGCACATTTTGCCTTTTCTTTTCGTTGTAAATCTCCCTGTAAGAGCAAGTGCATCTTGGACCAGTCTGTCAACTTTTGTAAAACACTCAACATTTTGATCCATTTCTTCAAACATTTGCATCCCCTTATTAATAGTACCAAATGCCTCTGCCTTGTCCTTCAAAATTGTTGATATCATCGCGTTAAATGGTTGCTACCGTTTTTCCATTTTCATATTGCATTATTATTTTAATTTACATCTCAAAAGTAATTGACTGTCTCAGCACCACGAGAACTCTCACTTTTACGCTTGCCAGCCATTTTAAAGGGAATTATAAAATTTTTTGTCGGTACACAGCGCGATCACTAACAACAACAACGGCCAAACACCAACTGAGCGCACTATGGCGTGGATGGTGTACACCACGAGGCGGCTCAGCCCACGCTGTCGTACGGGACAGAAACGTTTCAGTACTAGAAAATACGTAATTTGAAAAATATTTTATACGACTACGGCGGTCGGGTGGTCGTAAGTCGAGGAGTACTCCCGCCCCCTGTACCTGAAGGATAATAATATCTTTACCCATAATGCAATATTGTCACCAACTGATATATTGTTTTTTTCTATTATGTCTGAGTTAATATAAAAATAAAATATAATCAATTTTTTTCTGATTTTTAATTAATTTTAAGCCATTGAATATAATTGTCATTGGGTAAATTGGCTATTAAAATTGTGTCCCTGTAGTGAAGATGTTCCTGGTGATAGTCTATTAACTACTTGTGTATAGGGTCCCTGTCTCTATTGAATAAAATCATCTACTTAACCTAACCAAACCCTAACCTAACCCTAACAAAAATCTAACCTAATCCTAACCTAAATCTGACCCAACCCTAACCTAACCCTAACCAAAATCTAACCTAACCAACCCTAAACTAACCTGATTTCTCTTACGTTACAGACAGAATGATATCGAGCGAGAACCTGTCCGGCGTCCCTCTACTGGTTCTGGCCAATAAACAAGACATACCCGAGTGTATGGGTGTACGGGAGGTCAAACCGGTCTTCAACCAATCGGCCGATCTGATTGGCCGGAGAGACTGTATGGTTATGCCAGTCTCGGCTTTGACTGGGTGAGTTAAAAGAGGGTTTGTTTTTATTTATGGTTTGGGGTAGTGTAGTGTAGTGTAGTGTAGTGTAGTGTAGCATAGTGTAGTGTAGGGTAGGATAGAGTGTAATGTAGCATAGCATGGTGTAGAAATGCATAACCTACAATAATCATTTCATATGACTTTCACCCTTATGTCCAGGTTACCAATTGACTCTTTTGATTTACCCAGGGAACACAGGAGAGCTTAGGGGGCAATACAGTGCAAGACATAACCCATTCCAGGGGACTATGGCTCTTAGCGGGTTATGTTCCAGAGGTGCTGAATCGTGGTGGTGATTAGAGAGAGAGAGAGAGATAGAGAGAATAGATAGCTTAACGATCGTACAGGAATACCTCGTCGTTAGCAACTCCCACTTACCGGTAGTTGGATATTTTTACAACACTATTCATTATTATCAAAGTAAACTCCTATTATTGCAGCTCTGTGTTTGTTTACATTCGACAGAAGTAAACTCACAATAATAAACATATTATAGAATCAAAATAAAACAATATATTTAAACAAATATCTCAATGTTATGATTTGCGGGATTGTTTATATGTGATATCTCCGGGTACGAGAGATTTCTGGGTTGTTAGACGACTCTCTCCAACCTGGAAAAATAACATTCCCTTTCCCCAGAAATTTCTGAGTAATGGGGAATTTTTTATTTCAATTTCCGGAAAATTTGCCCCGTGGAAAATCCTCCCAAAGCCGGAATTTTCTTAAAAATTCCGGCTTTGGGAGCGATTTTGCGAGAGTTCCATATTTGAGGGATTCTGGGTAATGGAGAGATTACTGTAGTTTGATATATCCAAATAATACAATAAAATAACTACAATAAAATACAGTAACTACAACAAAATCAGTGTAGATGTGTGTGTAATAATAATACTAATAATAATAATAATAATAAACGGTTTATTAATAGAGTTGCAGCCGGTGGCTGAAAATATACAAACTTACATTTGATTTAGACATAATGATATAATATGCGTTGAATACATTTACAGGGCTGTACAGTACATAAATCAGGAGTTGTTTATTATTTTAACAATAGATGGGATGGTGCTATTCTTATTTCTATCGGTGCGGGCTCTTATGGGCTGAATTTTGTTGTAGTGGCGGACTGCGCGAGGTGGGCGGGGGACTGCCGGTGGCAGGAGGTGGCGATGACGAGGATGGTGCAGTAGTCCACTGCCAAACCTTTCCAGTGCTTGGTGGTGGAGGTCACTGAGGGATGGCATTTCCAGGGTGGAGAGAGTGTTGATGTAGCCGGAGTATTCTGCACCGAGCATGATTCTGCAGGCCCTTTTCTGTACCTTCTCTAGCTGACGTTGTTGGGTGGAGTTGAGAGAAGACGACCAGGCTGGTGACGCATACGTTAGTTTGGGGAGAATAAAGGTGTGTGTGTGTGCGTGTGTGTGTATGGACCATGTTTGTATGTATGTATGTATAAAGTAAATATATACTGTATATGAACCTTGTGTGTATAAAGTAAACATATATATGAACCATGTATGTATGTAGGTATAAAGTAAATGTTTATACATATATATGAATGGACCCAACAGGCTAAGCCATGTTAGACCACACCCCATAGGTCACCTCCAGCTACCAGACCGAGCTGTGTTATTTTTATTTTTCAAACCTCTACCTTAGGACATGATACGTAACTTGATTTATTGTTTCTTTATATTCATACAAGTTTATACAGAATGTGCCAAAGAAACGACCTTATTTTGTCTTCGTGGCACAACCTGTATGATCGATCGTCCGTATGTATGTATATAACTAAAATAATTAATGATCGAACGTATATCTATTGCCTTATGTATGCTGGAGTTGTGTATTGATCGTGGGACGACCTGTACGAACGACCCTGGGACACCTAACGGCCTTGGGGTAATGAAGCGAATATATCGAATTATATCTGGTATTGGGTTATGTTAGTGTTAGGTTAGGTTAGATTAGGTTAGGTTTGGTTAGGCTTGCCTTAGGTTAGGTTATATTAGCATTAAGTTAAGTTAGGTTAAGTTTACTTTACCATAATTAAGTCTACAAAAATAAATCAAGGTCAGACTGAAGATTTTCTATCCACAGGTGACCTTATATCTTACCTGTCACACCTCATAGTTAGCCAGAAGCTTAATCAGAAGCTTAATCCTGATCAAGCTGCATGCAATATCATTATCATCAAGCTGCATGACAATATAATCTAGATATGGATTACAGATCAAATTCCTTTACCAACAACCAATTGATCTAGTTACCCCCTGAAATGACCTCTGACCTGGCACACCTCAGTTAACCAGAAGCTTAATCCTAATCAGGCTGCATGGCAATTTAATCTAGATATGGATTACTGATCAATATTCCTCTCCCAGCTTCGGTACCTGATCCAGTTACAGGCATCCCCCGCGTTACAAAATCCGTAATGCGAAACCTATTTTCTCCTTTACTTCCATTATAAAACTGGAGACGAGTTCGTAAAGAATATTTTCGGCCCCCAAAAAGTAATTCAAGCACTTTTATGAATGTAAATAAACATTTATAAACACATACAATACAGTACATTAAATAATTTATGATATACTGTAATATGAAGAGAAGTACAGTTGGAATAAATAAAAATATTGTTCTGTACTCACCTTTGAGGCTTCTTTTTGCACTCCTGCGGTCACTTCCACTTGATGGCTTCTTTCCAGTCATCTTGAATAAGGGTAATGCACTGTACTGTTCTTACTGTATGTTTGTAAAGGTTAAATCAAACTGCTGGGGTGAGAAACATGAGCGTACACTGGATGTAAACAATGGAGTGACTCCACTTGGTGGAACCAAACACCAAGAAATCCACACCAAACAAATTATAATTTTTAACAAATTTTTTTATTTTATATAGTGATTTTTTTTCTAAATTGTTAAAATTTCCCCAATATCCGTAAGAGCGTATTTCCGGGCAGTATCGCGAAATTATTGGTCATAATTTACAAATTCCATAAGAGCGAAATTCCGCACCCCGGGGTTCCGTAACGCGGGGGATGCCTGTACACCTAAAAGCTAGCAGGGGAATTTTCGATCACGTTTTGTGTTTGTTTATCTATGGAGGTTCAAGCTACTGTCTACGGTCCTAATCTAACCTAACCTAACCTAACACTAACCTAACCTCACATTAGGAAATAAGCTTAAGCAGTTCATGTACTCTTTCTCCCAAGCTGGCGACGTGATCTGTCTTCCAAGCTGGCGATGTGATCTGTCTTCCAAGCTGGCGACGTACTCCCCCCATTACCGGTACTCTCTCTTCTAAGCTTTATTTACAGAGCTGGACCATCAGGAAATAAGCTTAAGCAGTTCGTGTACTCTGTCTTCCAAGCTGTCGGCGTACTCTGTGTTCTAAGCTGGCGACGTACTCTCTTCTAAGCTTTATTTACAGAGCTGGACCATCAGGAAATAAGCTTAAGCAGTTCGTGTACTCTGTCTTCCAAGCTGTCGGCGTACTCTGTGTTCTAAGCTGGCGTGTCTCTCTTCTAAGCTGGCAATGTACTGTCTTCTAAGCTTTATTTACAGGGCTGGACCATCCACCTCACATTAGGAAACAAGCTTAGTGTTCATGTGCTCTGTCTTCCAAGCAGTGGCGTACTCTGTCTTCCAAGCAGTCGACGTCTTGTCTTCTAAGCTTTATTTACAGAGCTGGACCATCACTCACATTAAGAAATAAGCTTAAGCAATTCATGTGCTCTGTCTTCCAAGCAGTTGACGTACTCTGTGTTCTAAGCTGGCGACATACTCTTTCATGGCAATGTTGTCTGCTTTATTTCTGACCATCACCATTAAGAAATAAAAGATTTCATGTGCTCTGTCTTTAAGCAGTCGACGCTCTGTCTTCCAAGCAGTCGGCGTACTCTGTCTTCCAAGCAGTCGACGTACTCTGTCTTCCAAGCAGTCGACGTACTCTGTCTTCCAAGCAGTCGACGTACTCTGTCTTCCAAGCAGTCGACGTACTCTGTCTTCCAAGCAGTCGACGTACTCTGTCTTCCAAGCACTCGGCGTACTCTGTCTTCCAAGCAGCCGACGTACTCTGTCTTCCAAGCTGTCGACATACTCTGTCTTTTACTGTACTCTTGGTGATTTACAGAGCCGGGGTCGACGAGGGCATTGACTGGCTGGTGGAGTGTATCAAGAGAAACACCGACGTTAGACCATCACTCAATCACGACGACACCTGACTCGCCAACTAGCAGTCGCCAACTAGTAGTCACCAACTAGCAATCGTCAACTAGTAGTATAACTCTTCGGAGGAGGGGGGGGGTGGTGGGTGGGTTTACAGCGACCTAAAACTATTGCTGTACTACATATACAAGGGCCAGAGGGGTGGGTGGGTGGGTGGGTGGGTTTTATAGCATAGGAGGTCTTACAGGGGTCAAATCTGTGGCCAATGGAGGGGGTAGGATTAAAAATTAGGTTTGTGGTTTGATTAGGAATATATTTAACCTGAGTTTTGGTTGATAGTTTAATTAGTGATTGTGGGTTAAGTAGTTGTGATCCTTCCAACGAGCCTGTGGTCTGGATTATCAGGTCAACGGCTAAAGTACAGGTCAATGGTGGTTATGGTAATTACCTACTGTACTGTGCTGGATACATGTACTGCTGTACATTTTGTGAAAGATTCCCTTGAACATTTTGTAATTTTATTAATACATCAAATCGTTGTTCACTTATTGAGAGGAATTTTTGACAAGAATTCTCTTTAAAATGTTAAGTGAAATGTTAAGTAGATGGAATTAAAGGTTTTTTAATATTATATAAGAAATTTTTTTTTGGACTAATGGCTGACTGAAAAATTGTTTTTATTTTTACGAATTTATCAACAGAGATGTGAATACAGTGGGGGGGGATGTGCCACGTGAGGGGGGTGTGCCATTTCAGGTGTATCACTTGAGGCAGGCATCACCTGAAGGTGTATCACTTGAGAGAGGTGTCACATCAGTCAGTGTCACATCAAGGGGAGGTTGTCAGACTAGCTATTGACACCAATCGTCTCACTGTATCACATGACACTACTATAATGTGACACATATATTTCACGTTTTATATCATGTTAAAGGACTGAGTTATCATGTTAGAATTAAATCATGTTATTGTATCATGTTATGGGGGATTTAATATAATAATAATGTAATTGGTATTTTTATTCACCATATCTCATGTTAAAGGACTGAGTTATCATGGTAGAATTAAATCATGTTATTATATCATGGGGGATTTAATATAATAATAATAATTTAATTGGTATTTTTATTCACCATATATCCTGTTAGTTCTCAGTTATCATGTTATTATATCATGTACGCCTTTTGGTGGTCACCTGCCATTCATCTGAGAACTTTTACAGATACAAATACTGTACAGTAATAGTAAAAGGCTATTATTAATGTTATTATTACACTATTATTATGGCTATTATTAACACTATTATTACGGCTATTATTTTATTTATTAACACTTATTAATGCTATTATTAACACTATTATTAATACTATTATTTTGTTTACTAACGCTATTATTAAATGCTATTGTTTTATTTACTAACTTGTGCTCTTTGAGACTTGGTAGTTGCAAGGTCGTTAATGGAGGTAGAGAGTGTTGGTTAATGAATGGCTAAAATAATTTGCATGTGTTTAAGGTGAGATTAACCTAACCAAACCTAACACTAACCTAACCAAACCTAACACTAATATAACCAAACCTAACACTAATACTAACCTAACCAAGCCTAACACTAATATAACTACATGTCACTTCCTCATCCATAAAATGTCAAATTAATTCCGATTTTTTTTTTAGGCAGGCTAGAATGTCTCTCTCTCTCTCTCTCTCTCTCTCTCTCTCTCACGATCGACTGTGGTCTGATCTCAAGGGAATAAACTCGAATCCTTCCGCCAGACCGAACTTGGACAGCGTGTACAACATAACACCGATTCCCAGGAGAAGGCCTAGGAAGAACATGCCTATAGCCATACCTGCCATAGCACCTGTAAATGATGAGAGAAACGTTAATTACAGGTAGATGAGATGAATTTACCTGTAGTGTAGTGTAATTAATAGAGGGAAACGTTAATTACAGGTAGATTAGATGAATTTACCTGTAGTGTAATTAATAGAGGGAAACGTTAATTACAGGTAGATGAGATGAATTTACCTGTAGTGTAGTAATTAATAGAGGGAAACGTTAATTACTGGTAGATGAGATGAGTTTACCTGTAGTGTAGTAATTAATAGAGGGAAACGTTAATTACTGGTAGATGAGATGAGTTTACCTGTAGTGTAATTAATAGAGGGAAACGTTAATTACAGGTTGATGAGATGAATTTACCTGTAGTGTAGTAATTAATAGAGGGAAACGTTAATTACAGGTAGATGAGATGAATTTACCTGTAGTGTAGTAATTAATAGAGGGAAACGTTAATTACAGGTAGATGAGATGAATTTACCTGTAGTGTAGTAATTAATAGAGGGAAACGTTAATTACTGGTAGATGAGATGAGTTTACCTGTAGTGTAGTAATTAATAGAGGGAAACGTTAATTACTGGTAGATGAGATGAGTTTACCTGTAGTGTAGTAATTAATAGAGGGAAACGTTAATTACTGGTAGATGAGATAATTACCTGTAGTGTAGTAATTAATAGATGGAAACGTTAATTACAGGTAGATGAGATGAATTTACCTGTAGTGTAGTAATTAATAGAAACGTTAATTAGGTAGATGAGATGATTACCTGTAGTGTAGTAATTAATAGAGGAAACGTTAATTACAGGTAGATGAGATGAATTTACCTGTAGTGTAGTATTAATAGAGCGTTAATTACAGGTAGATGAGATGAATTTACCTGTAGTGTAGTAATTAATGAAGAGCGTTAATTACAGGTAGATGAGATGAATTTACCTGTAGTGTAATTAATAGATGGAAACGTTAATTACAGGTAGATGAGATGAATTACCTGTAGTGTAGTAATTAATGGGGAAACGTTAATTACAGGTAGATGAGATGAATTTACCTGTAGTGTAATTAATAGAGGAAACGTTAATTACAGGTAGATGAGATAGATTTACCTGTAGTGTAGTAATTAATAGAGAAACGTTAATTACAGGTACATGAGATGATTTACCTGTAGTGTAGTTAATGAAACGTTAATTACAGGTAGATTGATGATACCTGTAGTGTAGTAATTAATAGAAACGTTAATTACAGGTAGATGAGATGAATTTACCTGTAGTGTAGTAATTAATAGAAACGTTAATTACAGGTAGATGAGATGAATTTACCTGGTGTAGTAATTAATAGAAACGTTAATTACAGGTAGATGAATGATTTACCTGTAGTGTAGTAATTAATAGAAACGTTAATTACAGGTAGATGAGATGAATTTACCTTAGTGTAGTAATTAATAGAGAAACGTTAATTACAGGTAGATGAGATGAATTACCTGTAGTGTAATAGAGAAACGTTAATTACAGGTAGATGAGATGATTTACCTGTAGTGTAGTAATTAATAGAGAAACGTTAATTACAGGTAGATGAGATGAATTTACCTGTAGTGTAGTAATTAATAGAAACGTTAATTACAGGTAGATGAGATGAATTTACCTGTAGTGTAATTAATAGAGCGTTAATTACAGGTAGATGAGATGATTTACTGTAGTGTAGTAATTAATAGAGGAAACGTTAATTACAGGTAGATGAGATGAATTTACCTGTAGTGTAGTAATTAATAGAGGGAAACGTTAATTACAGGTAGATGAGATGAATTTACCTGTAGTGTAGTAATTAATAGAGAAACGTTAATTACAGGTACATGAGATGATTTACCTGTAGTGTAGTAATTAATAGAGGGAAACGTTAATTACAGGTACATGAGATGATTTACCTGTGCTAATTAGTAACATGGTTTATTTATTATTGTAGGTACCTGGTCTGGTATAGTATAGTAGTTTGGTTGTGTGGGTATACAGCTCAGTGTGTGGGTAGTGTGGGTATACAGCTCAGTGTGTGGGTTGTGTGGGTATACAATTTAGTGTGTATAGACTTGGGGGTGTGGGGCATACAGGTGGTAGTGAGATGGTGTAGTAGTTGGTGTATTTAAAGTATACAGCGGTACACTACAGCGGTGCACCACACTACAGCAGTACACTACACCACACTACACTGCAGCAGTACACTACACCACACTACACCACAGCAGTACACTCGTAGGACAGCTGTAACAATGACTGAATGATGAAAAATGAACATAATGGATAATTTATTTATATGTGTGTGTGTGTGTGTGTGTGTGTGTAGTAGCAATAGTAGTAGTAGTAGCAGTAGTAGTAGCACAAATACACAAACATCTTCACTACAGATGCATTCTAAGCTTCTATCATCAACACAGGTAACAACTCCTCTCTCTTAATTACTTGACGGTCCTTACCTGGTGAGTACATTGCCTCAGTGTGCTGGATGAAGTCAGGTAAGACACTGCCCTGAGCTGACTCGACCCATGGATGCTTCTGAACATTTTACTCATAAGCCAGGTAGCAAAGGTGTCATTAGTTGGTGCAGCTGGTGTGGTTGTTTGTGTACCCTCGTTACCAGCTGTATGTTTACTCTATGGTTATCGCTTGAGAGGTCGTAGTTATCGCTTGAGAGGTCGAAGCTATCAGGTGGCCGTAGTTATCAGGTGAGGTACAGTTGTCGTCGAACAGCTCCCTTAAGCTGTCGTTATATGGCTTAATCACCTTGGTATGCTGTGTGTGGGGGGTACAGAACTATTAGTCACTGTATTCCTAGTAAAGTGTGTGTGTGTGTGTGTTAGTAACTGTTTTCTCAGGCAGTTACTTGGCTATTTCACCCTGATGTTATTCACCCTTCCCTCCCCACCTCTCCCCCTCCCTTCCTACCTACCTTCTCCCCTCTACCCCTCCCCTCTCCCCCCCCCACCCCTACCACCCCCAGGAGTGTCGTGCTCGGGTCGTAAGGATAACAACCAGGTCATTCATAGAGTATTTCAGCCTGTCAACTACTTGGTCTAATGGCGGGCCGACAGCGTGTTCACACCTGACCCCCTGGACTTGAGGCAGATCCAAGAGGGTAAACTCGCAGTACAGGAGCCCGATATCTTCTTGGAATTCCACCTGTAGTTAGAAAGGATAATTGGGTTAGTTTAGTTGGTGTATGTATGTGAACGGGTGATTGTCTGACCTGACCTGACCTGACCTGACCCTTATTTCTTCTCTTTTCTATCTCCTGTCTTTAATTCCTCCTCCTCCTCTCCCAACCTAATTCTCCTCCCCCACCTCCCCCACCTCCCCCTCCCACACACCCCCACCCCCAACTCACCAACATATGCTGTATACGTAAAGGAACGATAAGCAGGTCAATAGCAAGTAAAGTTGTACAGTGGTTGTGAATCTGACCGGATCGAGGTCAAAGTCGTAACGATTCTGCCTGGGAAACGCCACTTGGAACCTCCTGATGTGTTGATGGCCGGTGTAACAAGGGGTAATGTCGTATACGTTCAGGCTTGGTGATTGGTCGTCGTATCTGATGGTAGTAATGATCTCGTTAATGAGGGAATTGTAGTTTAGTGGGTTGTTTGGGAACTTGGGTTAGGTTAGGTTGGGTTTGGTTAGGTTAGGTTAGAGGTAATTTAGTGACGGATGGGGAGAGAGGACTCACGTAGTAGTAGTAGTAGTGAGGTTGATAGATAGACAGAACACGTTTATATCAGCTTAAATACAGACAGGCAATGAAAATTAACCCAAAAATCAATAAAAGCTTAAAAAGGCGATTGCCAAAGCTGATTGAAGCTTATCTCTGTGTGTTAGGGTCTTGTCAAGTATAGTGAGGTAAGCTTAGTTGATGTTTTATGGTGTTAATAGTTTGTTCTTAACTAAGCTGTTTGAAGCTTATCTCTGTGTTAAGGTCTCTGTCAAGCATAGTGAGGTAAGCTTAGATGTGTTAATGGTGTAAGAGCGTCCTTAAGTAAGCTTATTGAAGCTTATGTGTGTTAAGGTCTTGTCAAGCATAGTGAGTGGCTTAGTCGATGTGTTGTCTTAAGAGCGTCCTTAAGTAAGCTGATTGAAGCTTATCTGTGCATTTTAATTAAGTCTGTCCTTAAATTTGTCTTCATAGAAAACTTTGTTATTTTTAAGGAGTAACTTGTCTATTGTGTTTTGTCCGTGTATTGTGTTGATAGATGGATGGATAGATAGATATTTAGATAGATAGATAGATAGATATTTAGATAGATAGATAGATAGATATTCAGGTAATAGGTGTGACTCAAAGGTATGACTCAGGGATATGACTCAAGGTGTGACCCACTTAAAGAAATTTTCCTGGTAGACAATGGTGTCATCGACGTAAGGCAGAAGAGGGTTAGTTATGTCCTGTTGTAGTCTGAGCAGCACAGGCTGGCGTGTTGGATGGTGCCTGGTTGATGGGTGTCGCCTCCATCCTCCTTCCATCAGACTGAGTGCGTGGGTTCGTAAAATGGTTAAAATGTATTAGGGTTGGGAGGAGGGGGTAGGTGTGGGTGTTTTTGGCCTCTCCTCCCTCTCTCTCTCTCTCTCTCTCTCTCTCTCCCCTCCCCCCCTCTCTCTTTCTCTCTTCCCCTCTCCTTCCTCATCTCCCCTTCCGGTTCCAGTTCTTGAATGGGCCAGAAAATATTAGAGATATTTATTTTATTATTTATTTTTTTTTATAAATGAAAATAGCTGTTTGGGCACACACTATACACACACACACACTATACACACACACACACACACACACACTATACACAGTCTAGATATTCAGTCAGTTGGATATTTCATCTCAGTGTATTATAATATACCATTAATAACATATATCTATCTTACTTAAAGCTTTATTATTGATGACTAGTTTGTTTACAGGGGCTCGTCATATAGCCTAGGTATCCTTCACTAGTGTGTTTACAGGGGCTCGTCATATAGCCTAGGTACAGTCCTTCACTAGTGTGTTTACAGGGGCTCGTCATATAGCCTAGGTACAGTCCTTCACTAGTGTGTTTACAGGGCTCGTCACTTTAGCCTGGGTACAGTCCTTCACTAGTGTGTTTACAGGGGCTCGTCATATAGCCTAGGTACAGTCCCTACTAGTGTGTTTACAGGGCTCGTCATATAGCTAGAATTGCAGTCCTTCACTAGTGTGTTTGGGGCCCTCATATAGCTAGGTACAGTCCCTTCACTAGTGTGTTTACAGGGCTCGTCATATAGCCTGGGTACAGTCCTTCACTAGTGTGTTTGGGGCTCGTCATATAGCCTAGGTACAGTCCCTTCACTAGTGTGTTTACAGGGGCGTCATATAGCTAGGTACAGTCCTTCCACTAGTGTGTTTACAGGGCTCGTCATATAGCCTAGGTACAGTCCTTCACTAGTGTGTTTTACAGGGGCTCGTCATATAGCCTAGGTACAGTCCTTCACTAGTGTGTTTACAGGCCTTTTATCATATAGCCTCTCCAGGTACAGTCCCCTCACTAGTGTGTTTACAGGGCTCGTCATATAGCCCAGGTACAGTCCTCCTCACTAGTGTGTTTACAGGCTCGTCATATAGCCTAGGTACAGTCCCCTTCACTAGTGTGTTTACAGGGGCTCGTCATATAGCCTAGGTACAGTCCCGTTCACTAGTGTGTTTACAGGGGCTCGTCATATATCCTAGGTACAGTCCCCTTCACTAGTGTGTTTACAGGGGCTCGTCATATAGCCTAGGTACAGTCCCCTTCACCAGCGCGTTTACAGGGGATCGTCATATAGCCTAGGTACAGTCCCCTTCACTAGTGTGTTTACAGGGGCTCGTCATATAGCCTAGGTACAGTCCCCTTCACTAGTGTGTTTACAGGGGTCACTAACCACACACTTACCACACCATAATAAGTCAAATTGGTCACTTGCGTCTGACTGAAGAGGACGTTACGAGGCACTTTGACGAGGCTGTCTGAGAAGTCCTCGTTAGCAATCAGGATGGTAGTACAGTTCCCGAGGGCCTTGTCTATAATGTACTCAACTCCACACCTATAGTCCTGTCGAGAGTACATAGAATGAGTAGATGAGTCCTTGGAATGACCCCCCACCCCCTCACCCCCCCCACCAGTACTTACCTTAATGGCAGTTATCTCAGTCAGTCCGGCTATATCGTATTCAACTGTGTTCTGATTGGTGATGAAATCGTTACGGTCGATCTGATTGTCGTGATCATACCAGCCCTGTGTGTGGTTAGGTTAGTGTTAGGTTAGGTTAGGTTACCAATAGTTAACACATTTAGTTTTTATATTATATGAACTAATCAGCTATTAGTAAAGATGAGGGGGCGTGGCTTATGGCCCGGGTTAGCGTGGAGAGGGTGTAACTAATGTACAGTCACCTTAACTTAACACCACCAGTTAGGAGACACAACACTGAGACTCCCACCTTAACACCACCAGTTAGGCGGGGGGCGGGGATATTTCATATATTAATATTTTTGCTGTAAATAAAATCAATCATAAAAATAATGTTTACAAAATCTGTACATGAGTTTGTGAATCATATTGTGCATCTCTCTCTCTCCACTTCTCCTCCACTCTCCCCCTCCACTTCTCCACCTCCATTCTCCCTCCATCTCCACCTCACCTCACCCCACCACCCTCACCACACCCCCACCACCTCACCTTAACAGTAGACACAAACTCCTGGTGTTGTTCTGTGCTCATCTGGGTGATAATCTCAACACGCTCGGAATACGCCTCAGCCAAGTTAAAGTCAGACCTCTTCAACACATCCGGCAGACCATCACAGTACACGTTGCTGGGGATCTCAAACACCCAGTCGTAGGTCGTCCAGTCGGGGTGGTCGTCAAAGAGGGCGTAGTTATAGGTCGTCTTGAGTTCCACTGGGTAAGGGTCGTTGTGTGGGAGATATATGTAACCGAAGAGAGTCATCGTTACAGGTCTTTCACTCGAGTATCCGAACATGTCGAGTGTTCGGTTTGGATCTGTGGGGATAAGGGTGGGTAAGTGGGGTGGTGGGTTGGTGGGTGGGTCATATTAGACACCCTACCCACCATAACCCACCGCCCCCCCCCATATCCTAACCTAACCTAACCTAACCTCAACAGTAGTACATGTAACATTGGTACCTACCTGACCAATGGTACTCGACGTAGAGGGTACCATTGTGAGCAGTGTAGATGCAGGCGTCCCAACGGTTACAAGGTATCGATCTTTCATTAAACCTTTCTACCCACGAGTACCTGTGGAATGGTGTACAGGTGTGAGAGAGAGAGAGAGAGAGAGAGAGAGAGCATCATTAATTATCAAAATGAAAATCAAAACAATAAAATTACTTGTAGGGTGAGGGGGGTGACAGGTGAGGAGGGGGGGTGACAGGTAAGGAGGGGGGTGACAGGTGAGGAGGGGGGGTCAAAGGTGAGACATACTTGTAGTTCCCGCCGAAGAGTAGTGCCTGGGAGGGTGCCAGTGCCAGTACGGTATGGTTGGTGCCTGTAGTGCCACCTGACAGCCACGGGGTGTCAGCCGAGATGTCTGCTGTCAAACACTCTACCCTTGGCACCCCGTCCTCTGTGTCTGTTGGGGAGACATATACATACATACATACATACATACATACATACATACATACATACATACATACATACAAGAGAAAGAATCACATTAGTTTATTTATTACCAAACAACAATAATAATAATAATAACAACAATAACAACAACAAAAAACACCCACCATTATAAGTAGAGACAATAACAACAGTATTAATCTCGTAGTAGAATATAGTATGGGTGTAGCCGTGGGCGTGGGCGTCAGTAAGGGCCAACACCTGCCTCTCGTAGTGGTAAAACTCCTGTAGGTAATGAGTGTTGTTGTAGAGCTGGTCCACTGCTTCTATGTGGGCGATGTAGCTTGATGGTGGCGTGGGCGTTATGGGTCCTGTGGGCGGGGGTAGAGAGGGAGGGAATGAGGCACTATTTTATTACACTATATCCTCCCTGGTATAGTGTCCCCCACCCACCCGCAAAATACTTCCTTAAATTTATCACCTGAAGTTTAGCCCCCCAGCTTATTTTCACCTGATTAGGTTACGTTAGGGTAGGTTAGTGTTAGGTTGGGTTAGGTTAGGTCAGCTCAGGTTAGGTTAGGATAGTTTAGTGTTGGGTTGGGTCAGGTCAAGGTTAATCAGCAACACTCTTCAAGACTTACCACAAGTGTAGGTGTATGGTTGACAGAACCTATCTTGGTGGTGTTTACATCTGGTTAACACCACCAGACACACCAAGAAGACACCATAAACACTATACATGGCTGATCTGGTAGTCCTGGTAGTCTCTGGTAGCCACTGGTAGTCTCTGGTAGCCACTGGTAGTCCCAGATAATCGCTAGTAGTGTCTGGTAGTCACTGTTAGCCTCTTGTAGTCACTGATAGCCACTGTTAGCCCCAGATAATCCCTGATACCCACTGGTAGCCTCTAGTAGCCCCAGTTCTCTCTACCTAGTATACAGGCTATTTAAACCCGTGACAACAATGCCTGGCCCTGGGTATCAGCTGAGTGTCGTCACCCTGATACCATAATCCTGACGTCAATTTATCTAATGATCGTTTTTATTCAAATTTCTATT
>NW_024746467.1:0-20000 GCF_018991925.1 Homarus americanus | reverse complement strand
TCTGTAGAAAGATGGTTTAACAAGATGGTTTAAATTACTTGGGTAACGAGATGTGGTGTGGTAACGATGATAAGAGAGAGAGAGAGAGAGAGAGAATAAAGAGAGAATAAAGAGAGGGAGAACCAAAACACCCCCTTGAGAGACGCCACAACGAACAGCTCAAGAGACCAATTTTCAATAGCTCATTTACAACCCGTATATTTTTCTCATTTGATCAATTATATATTAGAATAGTCCATCTATCTTATCTCCATCTTGAGGTAAAAAATGAAGATAGTAGAGATAAGAGATAGAGAGATATTTTGAACTATCTCTTTCTAGTTGGTCTTAAGACGTGTTAGCGATATCTGGCAACCTTACCTCGTACGGGGTCTTAGGGGGGGAGGGACCAAATACATAATGCTATTCAGTAGTAGTGTGGCCAGCGCGCGCACCACATCCCTCTCTGCTGCGCTTGTGAGGGTTACTTACTGTTATGTGTTGGTGATTAGAGAAGAAGGGAATAAACCCGCGCGTTGGGAATTAAGTCATAATGGATTTTTTCCCAACCAAGATGACTTAATTAGCGACTGATCGAGTGGGATTATTTTTGATGTGTTTTTTAATGGTGTTTTAAAGTGTTTTTTAGTGACGGAAAACAAACACACGGTTTTTTTTTATAGAATTTCAATAATATTTTGTTTAATAAGGAAAGAATCTTGTGTTTTTAATAGTAAATAACAACAGATAATTACAGTAAATGAAGGAAATATTTATAATGTTTTTAAATGTTCATTACTAAGTGGTGTCAATAATCCAGTGAGTGGGGGAAGTGATCTGTTATAGTCGTCTTAGTGGTCATAATGGTGCTAGTGAACTGAACACCACTTAGGTTCTTTTACACCAAGTCGTCCTAGTGGTGATAATGGTGCTAGTGAACTGAACACCACTTAAGTTCTTTTACACCATTCAGGTCGTCTTAGTGGTGATAATGGTGCTAGTGAACTGAACACCACTTAAGTTCTTCTACACCAAGTCGTCTTAGTGGTGATAATGGTGCTAGTGAACTGAACACCACTTAAGTTCTTTTACACCATCCAGGTCGTCTTAGTGGTGATAATGGTGCTAGTGAACTGAACACCACTTAAGTTCTTCTACACCAAGTCGTCTTAGTGGTGATAATGGTGCTAGTGAACTGAACACCACTAAAGTTCTTCTACACCAAGTCGTCTTAGTGGTGATAATGGTGCTAGTGAACTGAACACCACTAAAGTTCTTTTACGCCATTGACTTGATCTGACCTCACCATGGGGACAGGAGACACCACCATGGTCTCTCCACACTTCGTCAGGCTGGTCTTACTACTGACGCTGCTCCAGGAAGGAATACAAGCTGTCATTGAGGAAAGAGGTCTGTTTTGTGGTGTTTACGGGTGTTTTTATAGTGTTTTATGGTGTTTTGTGGTGTTTACGGGTGTTTTTATAGTGTTTTTAGTGTGTGATGGGACGTGTGGTGTGTTAATGGTTGTTTGAGGTGTTTGGCTGGGTGGGTGAGGGGAGTGGGGTGAGGAGGGTGTGGGCGGGTGGGTGGGGTGTGGGTGGGTGAGGGAGGAGGGTGGGTGTGGGTGGGTGTTAGGCGGTAGACAAAGTGCACTAGGTAGTTGTTTATAAGTTTGGTTATTGTTAGGTTAGGTTTACGTTAGGTTAGGTCAGTGTGATTAAGCTGGGGTGACTAATCTTCAGGTGAGGTACAGGTGAGAGAGACACGGTAAGAGGCAGGAAGTGGAGAGGTTGCCAGGGAGGGAATTATTTCGGCTTGTTATTGTTCTTCTCTCCCTTACCTCTCCCTTTCCCTACTCTCCCTCCCTTCATTTCTCCTTTTATATTTCCTTCATTCCTCCTCCCCCTGCGTCTAGGATTTAAATCAAGGAAGAGAGGATCTTGTCAGGCCAACCCAACCCAACCTAACTACCAACCTAACCCAACCCAACCCAACCCTCAACCAAAACCAACCCCACCCCAACCCCATCCGGCGTGGGTGGTGGTAGTGGGCGGCGGGTGGTAGGGCGGCGTGACGTGTGTACTGATGAAGATAGGTGGTAGTGGGCGGCGTGACGTGGTGTACTGATGAAGATAGGTGTAGGCGGCGGGTGGTGGTGATAGTGGGCGGCGTGGGAGGTGGTGGTAGGGCGACGGGGTGGTGGTAGGGCGGCGGGGTGGTGGTAGTGGCGGCGGACGTGGTGTACTGATGAAGATAGGTGGTAGGGCGGCGTGGGTGGTGGTGGTGGGCGGGTGACGTGGTGTACTGATGAAGATAGGTAGTGGGCGGCGTGGGTGGTGGTAGTGGGTGGCGTGACGGTACTGATGAAGGGTGGTAGTGGGGGGGTGGTGGTGGTAGTGGGCGGCGTGGGTGGTGTGGGCGGGCGGGTGGTGGTAGTATGGGACGTGGTGTACTGATGAAGATAGGTGGTAGTGGCGGCGTGGGTGGTGGGTAATGGGTGGCGGGGGTGGTGGTAGGGCGGCGTGACGTGGTGTACTGATGAAGATAGGTGGTAGGGCGGCGGGTGGTGGCATGGTGGCGTGGTGGTAGTGGGCGGCGTGACGGTGTACTGATGAAGATAGGTGGTAGTGGGTGGCGGCGGCGGGGTGGTGGGTAGTGGGCGGCGTGGTGTGTGTGGTGGCGTGGGGTGGTAGTGGGTGGGTGTGGTTGTTGGTGGTGGTTGGCAATGTCTGTGTGTTGGCGTGGGCGGCGTGGGTGTGGTAGTGGCGGTGACGTGGTGTACTGATGAAGATAGGTGGTAGTGGGCGGCGTGGGTGGCGGCGTGACGTAGGAGGGTCAGTGTGTGAGAGCCAAGGACAAGACATCATCAACTGAGTCAACACAGCGGAACACTAGCCTCCCTACCTGTCTCTCTTCCCTTCCTTGTGTCCCTCTCTCCCCTTCCTGCCTTCCTTCTCTCCCCTTCCTGCTCTCTCCCTTTCTCCCTTTCATACTTCTCCCCTTCCCCTTCCCTTCCTCTCCCTTCCCACCTTCTCTCCCTTCTCCCTTTCATACCTTCTCTCCCTTCTCCTTTCATACCTCTTCCCCCTTCCTTCTCTCCCCTTTCCTACCTTTCTCCCTTTCTCCCCTTTCATACCTTCTCTCCCTTCCCTTCCTTCTCTCCCTTTCTCCTACCTTTCTTCCCCCTTCTCCCTTCCCTGCCTTCTTTTCTCTCTCCCTTCCTTCTCCTTCTCTCTCCTCTTCCTTCTCACCTTCTCTCCTTCTCCCTTCTTTCTCTCTCCCCTTCCTGCCTTCTTTTTCTCTCCCTTCCTGCCTTCCTTCTCTCCCTCTCTCTCCCTTTCATACCTTCTCTCCCTTTCTCCCTTTCTTTTCTCTCCCTTCCCTGCCTCTTTCTCTCCCCTTCCTGCCTCCTTCTCCCCTCTCCCTTTTTTCTCTCCCTGCCTTCCTTCTCTCCCTCTCTCCCTTTCATACCTTCTCTCCCTTTCTCCCTTCTTTTCTCTCCCTTCCTGCCCTTTCTCTCCCTTCCTGCCTTTTCTCTCTCCCCCCCCTTCCTGCCTTCTCCTTCTCTCCCCCTCCCTTTCTCATACCTCTCCCTTCTCCTTCTTTCTCTCCTTCCTGCCTTTTTTCTCTCCCTTCCTGCCTCTTCTCTCCCTTTCATACCTTCTCCTTCTCCTTCTTTCTCTCCCTTCCTGCCTTCCTTTCTTCCCTTTCTCCTTCTTTCTCTCCCTGCCTTCCTTCTCTCCCCTCTCTCCCTTTCCTACCTTCTCTCCCTTCCCGTTAATCTCCCTACGTGTCCCTCTCCCTTCTCTCCCATCTTCCACCCACAGTTTCCCCCACCATCTTCCACCATCTGGCTGACCTGTTGCACCATCTGGCTGACCTGTTGCACCATCTGGCTGACCTGTTGCACCATCTGGCTGACCTGTTGCACCATCTAGGCTGACCTGTTGCACATCTAGGCTGACCTGTTGCACCATCTGGGCGACCTGTTGCACCATCTGGCTGACCTGTTGCACCATCTGGCTGACCTGTTGCACCATCTGGCTGACCTGTTGCACCATCTGGCTGACCTGTTGCACTGTCTAGGCTGACCTGTTGCACCGTCTAGGCTGACCTGTTGCACCATCTGGCTGACCTGTTTCACCGTCTAGGCTGACCTGTTTCACCGTCTAGGCTGACCTGTTTCACCGTCTAGGCTGACCTGTTGCACCGTCTAGGGCTGACCTGTTGCACCGTCTAGGCTGACCTGTTTCCCATGTCTAGGCTGACCTGTTGCACCGTCTAGGCTGACCTGTTGCACCGTCTAGGCTGACCTGTTGCACCCAGGGCTGACCTGTTGCACCGTCTAGGCTGACCTGTTGCACCGTCTAGGCTGACCTGTTGCACCGTCTAGGGACCTGTTGCACCGTCTAGGCTGACCTGTTGCACGTCTAGCTGACCTGTTGCACCGTCTAGGGCTGACCTGTTGCACCGTCTAGGGTGACCTGTTGCACCATCTAGGGCTGACCTGTTGCACCGTTCAGGGCTGACCTGTTGCACCATCTTGGCTGACCTGTTGCACCATCTAGACTGACCTGTTGCACCATCTAGGGCTGACCTGTTGCACCATCTTGGCTGACCTGTTGCACCATCTTGGCTCGTGGCGGTACAGTGTCCGGTTGCGCAAAACTTCCTGCCGTTTAAATGTCAATGTGTTTCCTATCCGGCTGCTTGTGGATAGGTTGGGATAGTGTTAGTGTTAGGTTAGTGTTAGGTTGGGTTAGAGTTGGGTTGGGGTTGTGTTGGGTTGGGTTAGGGTTGTGTTAGGGTAGGTTAAGGTTTGGGTTAAGGTTAAGGTTAAGGTTAGGTTAGGTTAGGTTAGTGTTAGGTTAGTGTTAGTGTTAGGTTCGGTTAGTGTTAGGTTAGTGTTGAGTGTTAGGTTCGGTTAGTGTTACTAAGAGGAAGCAGGGGGAGGAAGATAGGAGGAGGAGGGCAGGGGGTCAGGGCAATTTGAGCTGAAATAACACAGGAGATATATGTATGTATGTATGTGTATTAGTGTATGTATGTATGTCTCTGAGTGTGTATTAGTGTGAAACTGTGGACAAGTTTCTTTACGCCATTTGCCTCTGTCTACCCAGCAGCAGTAATTGGGGACCTGGATGTTAATTGATTTGTGGATCGTGTTCCGGGGTAATGGTTAGCCAGTGCAGTTGGAGAGTTGTCCGGTCTTCTCGGACTATTCCTTGACACTGGGTCATGCAGCTCGTTAACTCAGGGTGTGGTTGTTGGTGACAGCTTCTACACCTCAAACACTGGGTCATGCAGCTCGTTAACTCAGGGTGTGGTTGTTTGTGACAGCTTCTACACCTTAAACACTGGGTCATGCAGCTCGTTAACTCAGGGTGTGGTTGTTGGCGACAGCTTCTACACCTTAAACACTGGGTCATGCAGCTCGTTAACTCAGGGGTGTGGTTGTTGGTGACAGCTCTACACCTTAAACACTGGGTCATGCAGCTCGTTAACTCAGGGTGTGGTTGTTGGTGACAGCTTCTACCTTAAACACTGGGTCATGCAGCTCGTTGAACTCAGGGTGTAGTTGTTGGTGACAGCTTCTACACCTTAAACACTGGGTCATGCAGCTCGTTAACTCAGGGTGTGGTTGTTGTGTTGGTGACAGCTTCTACACCTTAAACACTGGGTCATGCAGCTCGTTAACTCAGGGGTGTTGTGTTGGTGACAGCTTCTACCTTAAACACTGGGTCATGCAGCTCGTTAACTCAGGGGTGTTGTGTTGGTGACAGCTTCTACACCTTAAACACTGGGTCATGCAGCTCGTTAACTCAGGGTGTGGTTGTTGTGTTGGTGACAGCTTCTACACCTTAAACACTGGGTCATGCAGCTCGTTAACTCAGGGTGTGGTTGTTGTGTTGGTGACAGCTTCTACACCAAACACTGGGTCATGCAGCTCGTTAACTCAGGGTGTTGTGTTGGTGACAGCTTCTACATAAACACTGGGTCATGCAGCTCGTTAACTCAGGGTGTGGTTGTTGTGTTGGTGACAGCTTCTACACCTTAAACACTGGGTCATGCAGCTCGTTAACTCAGGGTGTGGTTGTTGTGTTGGTGACAGCTTCTACACCTTAAACACTGGGTCATGCAGCTCGTTAACTCAGGGTGTGGTTGTTGTGTTGGCGACAGCTTCTACCTTAAACACTGGGTCATGCAGCTCGTTAACTCAGGGTGTGGTTGTTGGCGACAGCTTCTACACCTTAAACACTGGGTCATGCAGCTCGTTAACTCAGGGTGTGGTTTGTTGGCGACAGCTTCTACACCTTAAACACTGGGTCATGCAGCTCGTTAACTCAGGGTGTGGTTGTTGGCGACAGCTCACACCTTAAACACTGGGTCATGCAGCTCGTTAACTCAGGGTGTGGTTGTTGTGTTGGTGACAGCTTCTACACCTTAAACACTGGGTCATGCAGCTCGTTAACTCAGGGTGTGGTTGTTGGTGACAGCTTCTACACCTAAACACTGGGTCATGCAGCTCGTTAACTCAGGGTGTGGTTGTTGGTGACAGCTTCTACACATCAAACACTGGGTCATGCAGCTCGTTAACTCAGGGTGTTGTGTTGGTGACAGCTTCTACACCTTAAACACTGGGTCAT
Source organism: Homarus americanus (assembly GCF_018991925.1). Taxonomy (NCBI): domain Eukaryota; kingdom Metazoa; phylum Arthropoda; class Malacostraca; order Decapoda; family Nephropidae; genus Homarus; species Homarus americanus. The sequence goes on along the minus strand of NW_024746467.1, from coordinate 13,374 downwards.
GCAGCTCGTTAACTCAGGGTGTGGTTGTTGTGCTGGTGACAGCTTCTACACCTTAAACACTGGGTCATGCAGCTCGTTAACTCAGGGTGTGGTTGTTGTGCTGGTGACAGCTTCTACACCTTAAACACTGGGTCATGCAGCTCGTTAACTCAGGGGGTGTGGTTGGTGACAGCTTCTACACCTTAAACACTGGGTCATGCAGCTCGTTAACTCAGGGTGTGGTTGTTGTGTTGGTGACAGCTTCTACACCTTAAACACTGGGTCATGCAGCTCGTTAACTCAGGGTGTGGTTGTTGTGTTGGCGACAGCTTCTACACCTTAAACACTGGGTCATGCAGCTCGTTAACTTAGGGTGTGGTTGTTGTGCTGACAGCTTCTACACCTTAAACACTGGGTCATGCAGCTCGTTAACTCAGGGTGTGGTTGTTGTGTTGGCGACAGCTTCTACACCTTAAACACTGGGTCATGCAGCTCGTTAACTCAGGGTGTGGTTGTTGGTGACAGCTTCTACCTTAAACACTGGGTCATGCAGCTCGTTAACTCAGGGTGTGGTTGTTGGTGACAGCACACCTTAAACACTGGGTCATGCAGCTCGTTAACTCAGGGTGTGGTTGTTGGCGACAGCTTCTACACCTTAACCAGTTCACTCCTCGAGAGGCCCTTGGGCCGGCCATCCCTCATCTCAGGGGCTTCCATTATTATTTATTATATCAGTTTATGAATGTATGTGTGTATGTGTGTCTGTCTCTGTGTGTTTATTAGTATATGTATGTATGTGTGTATGAATATGTATACAGTACCACGGCGTTCAACACCCATACACATGTGGTGACTGTCCCCACCCCCCTTCCTTCTCTCCTCCTCTGCCCCCGTCCCCCTTCCCCCTGTCCCTCCCTCCCCGCGTTTCGTTTTTCTACTGTATATTTACGTATCAAAACAGACGACCCTCCCCTTCTCCTCCCCGTCCCCCTCCCCCTCTGCCCCTCCCCCTCCCCCCGTCTGCCTCCCCCTCCCCCTTCCCCTCCCCCTCCCCCCTCCCTTCACCCTCTCCCCCCCCTCCGAGCTTCATTCAACAACACAAGTTAACCGTCAAGAAAGAAAACGCGTTGCCGGGCCGTGTTGTTGAGCGGATAACAGGCTACCCACACACACCTCCCAGAGAGAGAGAGAAAGAAAAAGCGTTTGAGTGGGCTACCCACACGCACCTGAGAGAGAAAGAGAGAGAAAAGAAAGCGTTTGAGCGGGCTACCCACACGCACCTGAGAGAGAGGAGCGTTTGGTGGGCTACCCACACGCACCTGAGAGAGAGAAAAGAGAGAGAAAGAAAGCGTTTGAGCAGGCTACCCACACGCACCTGAGAGAGAGAGAGAGAGGCGTTTGAGCGGGCTACCCGCACCTGAGAGAAAGAGAGAAAGAAGCGTTTGAGCGGGCTACCCACACGCACCTGAGAGAGAGAGAGAGAGGCGTTTGGTGGGTACCCACACGCACCTGAAGAGAGAAAGAGAGAGAGAAAGAAGCGTTTGAGCGGGCTACCCACACGCACCTGAGAGAGAGAGAGAGAGAGAGGCGTTTGAGGCTACCCACACGCACCTGAGAGAGAGAAAAGAGAGAGAGAAAGAGAAGCGTTGAGCGGGCTACCCACACGCACCTGAGAGAGAGAGAGAGAGGCGGTTTGAGGCTACCCACACGCACCTGAGAGAGAGAAAGAGAAGCGTTTGAGCGGGCTACCCACACGCACCTGAGAGAGAGAGAGAGAGAGAGAGAGAGAGGCGTTTGAGCGGGCTACCCACACACACCCTCCCACACACAGAGAGAGAGAGAGGAGTTGTTGAGCGGGCTACCCACACACACCTCCCGCAGAGAGGAGAGAGAGAGGCGTTTGAGCGGGCTACCCACACACCTCCCAGAAAGAGAGAGAGAGAGTAGAGAGGTCGGCTGCCTCAAGTCACTCTCGAGAGGTCAGAGGGTCAGGAGGTCGGTGGTGGGGGGAGGTGAGTGTGGGAAATCTCTAAGGTCAGGTTAGCTGTCGGGAAGGTTAGGGTTAGGTAGGGTTTGGAGAGGTTAGGTTAATGTTAGGTTAGTGTTAGTGTTAGGTTAGGTTAGGTTAGGTTAGTGTTAGGTTAGGTTAGTGTTAGGTGAATCTTGATATGTATGTATGTGTGTGTACTTACATACATACACACACAGGAGGTTAATGGTCTATATACATCTACCATTACTATTTATTTCAAGGCTATTATGAACGTCGATTGTTATTTATTCACTAGTAATAGTGTGTGTGTGTGTGTGTGTGTGTGTGTGTGTAAATATTTTGGTGTGTGGTGTTGGGTGACGGTGGGAGGAAAAGGAGGTGGAGGAGGAAGGGGTGGAGGAGAGGTCACGTGACATCAACAACTTGTCCGAATGTGCGCTTGAACCTTTGCTGTCGTCATAATAATGATGACAATAATAATAATAATGATAATAATAACAATAAAAATAATAATAATAATATTATTATTATTATTATTTCTTTTTTATTATTGGGCACCTCCCTCCCTACATCCTTGTGTAAGGTGAAGTGTTTACACCGCCCAACAGGGAAACATGCTCAGTTCATGCTGCCTTTATGTCTCGTGAGTTAAGGGAGTAGAAGCCTGGAGAGTCAATGGTTTATGTCATCAAGTTATTGGAAGCTCCAACAACTTGTCCCTGAATACTTTCGACTTACAACAGGTACCTACTGTGCTGCTAGGGGAACAGGGACCAAGGGGGCGAGGAAGAGTGTCCAAACAACTTCCACCGGCCCGGGAGTCGAACCCGTGACATCTTGCTTGCGAGGCAAGAACGGTACCGTTCTACCACCGGCGCCCCACAATAACAATAATAATAATAATAACAATAAAAATAAAAACAATACTAATAACAATAACTAATAATAATAACAATACTAATAATAATAATAATAATAATAACAATAATAACAACAATAACAATACTAACAATAATAATAACAATAATAATAATAATAATAATAATAACAACAACAATACTAACAATAATAATAACAATAATAATAATAATAATAAATCTGGTAGGCCTAGTGTGGCTGTGCAATAGTGGTAGGCCTAGTGTGGTAGGCCTATTTTTTGTTACCTGGCACCATACTCTGTTAACCCACTTGAGTACGATGTATTAGGGAGGTAAATCAGTACTCAAAGGGGTAACTCTGTACTCAAGGGGTTAAGTCTGTACTCAAGGAGTAAAGTCAGTACTCAAGAGGCGTAAGTCAGTACTCAAGGGGGTAACTCAGTACTAGAGGGGTTAAACCACACATCACCAGGTAAGGACTCGGGTATAAGGACTCGGAAGGACTCGGGTAATAGTCCAAACAGCTTGAAGGAGGGGGGGGGGTGAGGTAGTCTTCTTGACGAGAAGACGTTTTGCCTGTTAGTGTTGTTGACCTAATCTGACCCGACCCCTCTCCTTTCTTTCTGGCTTATCCCTGACCAAGGTTGACCCCTACCTCCTGATCTGATTCACCCCTGACCATAGTTGACCCCTGACCTGATCCATCCCTGACCTCTGACCCCCTGACCTGATCCACCCCTGACCCTAGTTGACCCCTGACCTCCTAACCTGATCCACCCCTGACCCCCTAACCTGATCCACCCCTGACCCTAGTTGACCCCTGACCCTAGTTGATCCCTTACCTCTGACCTGACCGACTCCTGACCCCAGACTCCTATATGTGTGACAATATGACCTTTGACCTTAATGGAGACAGGAAGCGGTCGTGTACTAGGAACGGATAGTGACGTAGCTGGTGACCTCCCCCCCTCTCTTCCTTCCCCCTCTCTTCCGATTCAGAAAGGATATAGGCAAGCACTGGTTTGGTAATAGTGTTGTGGACATGTGGAATAGGCTACCGAGTGCTATAGTAGGATCGGGGACGCTAGGGAGCTTCAAGACGAAGTTGGATAGGCACATGGAAGTGCTGGGATGGGTGTGAAAGGGATCTGCCCTGTATGGGCCAGTCGGCCTCCTGCAGTATCCCACTTTCTTATGTTCTTATGTTCCTTCCCCCTCCTTCGCCCCCTCTCTCCCTCCTTTATTCTCCCCCTCTCCTTGAATTTCCCTCTACCCCTAATTTACCACCCCTACCCCTCCCCTCACCCCCAACCCCTCCACACCCCAACCCCTCCCTCACCCCAACCCCTCCCTCACCCCTACGTCCCCCACCCCTACACCTCCCCCCACCCCCCTACCCTCCCTCACCCCTACCCTCCCCTCACCCCTACCCTCCCTCACACCCCTACCCTCCCCTCACCCCAACTCTCCCCTCACCCCCAACTCCTCCCTCACCCCCAACTCCTCCCTCACCCCAACTCCTCCCTCACCCCTACCCCTCCCTCACCCCCCTACCCCTCCCTCACCCCTACACCTCCCCACACCCCCTACCCTCCCTCACCCCCTACACCTCCCCCACCCCCCTACCCCTCCTGCTTCCAACTCCTCCTCACCCCTACCCCCTCCCACACCCCCTACCCCTCCCCCACCCCTACCCCTCCCCACCCCCTACCCCTCCCCACCTGTCCTCCCCTCACCCCCTACCCTCCCCTCACCCCCCCTACCCCTCCCCTCACCCCTACCCTCCCTCACCCCCAACTCCTCCCTCACCCCCACCCCTCCCCTCCCCCCCTCCCTCCCCTCTTCCCCCACCCCTCCCCTCTCCCCCCCACCCCCTACCCCTCCCCTCGCACCAGCCCCTCCCCACCCCTACCCCTCCCCCCACCCCTGCCCCCCCACCCCCTACCCCTCCCTCCCCCCCACCTCCCCCACCCCCTGCCCCTCCTCCCTTCCAGCCCCTCCCCACCCCTCCCCAACATTTCCTTCCCAGGTCAAGTCACCTCAGGTCACCTCAGGTCACGAGCCGGATGTGAGGTATTTACCTGAGGTCAACTGAGAGAGAGAGAGTGTGTGTGTAGTGTGTGTGTGTGTGTGTGTGTGTGTATAGTGTGTGTGTATGTGTGTGTGTTTTATTTTATTTTTGTTGTATAATGGAGGGAAGGTTGGTTGGAGGGAGGGAGGGCATGGAAGAGCATAAGAATGGAGGACACTGCAGCGGGCCATACTGGACAGTCCCCTTTACACCCAACCCCTATCGCTCATATATCCACCCAACCTGTGTTTGAAGCTATCCAGCGTATTAGAGTTAATGATGATGTTTGGTAACTTGTTCCACTCGTCCACTACTCTATTTCCAAACCAATGTTTACCTATTTCGCGCCTAAATCTAAATTTGTCTAATTTAAAACCATTGTTACGAGTTCGCTCCTGGTTGGATAGTTTGAGTACCTTTGTAATGTCACCTTTGTTTAGCCCTGACTTCCATTTATACACCTCTATCATGTCTTCCCTCGCTCTACGTCTCTCGAGGGAGTGCAAATTAAGATGCTTTGACCTGTCTCTGTACTCAAGGTTCCTAATGTCCGGGATTAGTCTCGTCATTCTCCTCTGAATTCTTTCCAAGGATTCTATATCCATTCTGTAATACGGTGACCAGAACTGAACTGCGTAATCCAGGTGAGGTCTAACAAGGGCAAGATATAGTTTTAGGATGACCTCTCTCGTCTTGTAACTAACACTCCTTTGTATGAACCCAAGTACTTTATTAGCCTTGTTTCGAGCAAATACACATTGTTTACTTGGCTTAAGATTCCTACTTATCATTACTCCTAAATCTTTCTCGCAGTCGGATTTCTCAATAACATAGTTGTTCATCTGGTATCTGGTTTCCCTGTTTACATCTCCTATACTGAGTACTTTACATTTGTCCACGTTGAATATCATCTGCTATTTTTCAGACCACTCGAAAAATTTGTTTAGATACTTTGGTGGTTTTCGGAGTCCTCATCAGATTTAATTACACGTCCTATTTTAGTGTCATCAGCAAATTTCCTTATGTTGCTGTCTACGCCGATATCTATGACGTTTATGTATATAATAAATAATAATGGTCCAAGTACTGAGCCTTGGGGAACTCCACTAGTGACGTTACTCCAATGGGACTTCGTGCCGCGTATGCTCACTCGCTGTTTCCTGTCCTGTAACCACGCCCTAATCCATTTTAGAATATCACCTTTAATGCCGTGAGCCTCCACTTTTCTTATTAGTCTTTCGTGGGGGACTCTGTCGAAGGCTTTGCTAAAGTCGAGATATACCACATCATAATTGTGCCCCTCGTCCACTGATTCGAAAACAGATGAACAGAATGTTAATAGATTAGTTAGACATGAACGCCCGCTTGTGAAGCCATGCTGGGAATCATTGATCAACTTGTGCTTCTCCAGGTGATTTCGAATAGAGTTTGAAATGATTGCCTCCAGTAATTTGCCTACAATTGATGTTAAACTGGTTGGACGGTAGTTAGAGGATAGTGATCTATCCCTCTTCTTGAAAATCGGTATTACATTCACTCTCCTCCAGGATTCTGGTACTACACCCGTTTTTAATAACATGTTAAACAACTTTGCTAAGGGCATACTAAGCTCTTCCTTACATTCCTTTAATACTCTGGCAAATATCTCATCGGGTCCTGGTGACTTATTAGGCTTTAGTTTGTCTATTTGCTTACTAACATCGTTACTAGTCACAACTATCTCGCTTAATGACGAAAATTACGATGTTATTTACTTAGTCTTTAGCAAAGCGTTTGACAGTACCACATCAGAGGCTTCTGAGAAAAGTTAAGGCTCTTTGTATCGAGGGGAAAGTTTTAAATTGGATAAAATCATGGCTTACCGATAGAACACAGAGGGTCAGCGTAGATGGTGTTAAATCTAAGTGGGGCTGTGTAACCAGTGGGGTTCCCCAGGGGTCAGTTCTGGGCCCACTCTTGTTCATAATCTATATAAACGATCTAGATACTGGGATCAGCAGTGACATAAGCAAGTTTGCGGATGACACCAAAATAGGGCGGCAGATTAATTCAGGGCAGGATGCTAATGCACTACAGGAGGATCTAAATAAACTGCAGGAGTGGTCAAAAAAAATGGCAAGTGAAATTCAACACCAGCAAGTGCAGCGTACTGAATATTGGAAGAACAAATACTGTCAATGTATACAGCCTTAACAACATCAACCTAGAGAAGTCGACTTGTGAAAGAGACCTTGGGGTACTTGTAAGCCCGGACCTACGGCCTAGAAAACAGTGCGTTAATGTTCGAAATGAGGCAAACAGAGTATTGGGTTTTATATCTAGAAGTGTAAGTAACAAGAGTGCAGAGGTTTTATTGCAACTATATCTTGCGCTAGTCAGGCCGCGCCTCCATTATGCGGTTCAGTTCTGGTGTCCCTATTATAGAATGGATATCAATTCACTGGAGTCGGTGCAGCGAAGAATGACTTAGAAACCTTCCATATCAGGATAGGTTAAAGAAACTAAACTTGCATTCCCTAGAAAGACGAAGAGACAGACAGACAGACAGACAGACGTATAGACAGATAGTGAGGTAAAGCAAGTGAGGTAAGGTAGCAAGGTGAGGTAGTGAGGTAAGGTAGCAAGGTGAGGTAGTGAGGTAAGGTAGCAAGGTGAGGTAAGTTGCGTCTCCTACCAACTTCCTGTCGTTAGTCTAGGCAGGTTGTCGGTGGTCACAAGAAAACCCCAACTTAATATAGTTCTTTGATCTTAACTTAAATCTGTTAGTTGTGTTAAATTAAGAGGGGTAAAGGGTAAGGGGGGAGGTAGAGGAGGGGGGTGTAAGGGGGAGGTATAAGGGGGTATAAGGGTGAAATTTATGAGGAATTGTCTCGTGTCTATAGAACAGGCGACCCTCCTCCCTCCCTCCCTCCCTCCCTCCTTCACCTCCTTCTTACCACATCCGGTGTGTGTGCGTGTGTGTGTGTTGCCTCCGCCTTCACCTGTGTGCGTTTAAGTCCCCAGTTTTTAAATGTTTACACGCTAACCTAAACTAACCTAACCTAACCTTATTTTTTAAAAGCTCTATATAAGGATTCAGGTGTGTGTGTGTGTGTGTGTGTGTGTGTGGGAATGTGAGACTTGGCAATGAGAAGAGGAGGAGTGTGAGGGAAGGAAGAGGAGGAAGAGGGGAGGGAGGAAAAAGAGGGGTAACAGGTGGTGAGTAGCAGCTACCAACTATCCCCCCTCTTCCCTCCCCCTCCTCCTCCTCCTCCCCTCCCTCCTCCTCCTCCTCTTCTCTCTCACCATGACAGACAGAGAGACAGAGGCCGGATAATTACCTCTGAACATACGGTTACCAACGGATTCCGGTTTAATTTATGCCTTTATCCGGACCATTGATGTACGGTAATGTGAAACGCATGTGTATGTATTAGTGGTTTCACACACACATACACACACACACACACACGCACATACACACACACACACACGCACATACACACACTATTCATCCCCTCTCTTCCCCTCCGCCCCTCCCTCCTCCCTCCCCGCCGCTCCTCCTTCCCTCCCTCTCCCCTCCCTCCTCCCTCCCCGCCGCTCCTATATACGGGTTCGAATCCTCTAACCAAAACCGTTTATAGAATCCAACGCTTCATATGGGAGTTGGAACCTCTTATTAATAGCTCACTTACTAGCCACGAATAGCTCACTTACTAGCCATGAATAGCTCACTTACTAGCCATGAATAGCTCACTTACTAGCCATGAATAGCTCACTTACTAGCCATGAATAGCTCACTTCCTAGCCACGAATAGCTCACTTACTAGCCATGAATAGCTCACTTACTAGCCATGAATAGCTCATACTAGCCATGAATAGCTCACTTACTGTACGAATAAGCTCCTTACTATGCAGATAAAACTCACTTACTAGCCACAGATAGCTCCTTACTAGCCACGAATAGCTCACTTTACATGCATGGAATAAGCTCACTTACTAGCCACGAATAGCTCATACTGGCCATGAATAGCTCCTTACTAGCCATGAATAGCTCACTTACCTATTACGAATAGCTCCTTACTAGCTCAGTGTTGGAGGGAAAGCGTCATGACAGATATTATGACTGTAGATGAAATAATGGGTTCTAGAATACACACACACACACTACACACACACACTACACACACACACACACTACACACACACACACACACACACACACTACACACACACACACACACACACACTACACACACACACACACACACTACACACACACACACTACACACACTACACACACACACTACACACACACACACACACACACACACACACTACACACTACACACACACACTACACACACACACACTAACCACACACACACACTAACCACACACACACACACTAACCACACACACACTCTACGCACACACACACACACACACTCACACTAACCACACACTACAGACACACACACACATATACACACACACACACACCTCTTCGACATATCAGAACTTAAAAAGCCCTTGTACGGACTATAAATACCCCCAAGGGTTCGTACTAGCCCCTATTACAGCTAGAAATAACAAGTAATAGCCTATAGTTGTAGTTAATAGCCTGTCAAATAGCTAGAAATAGGAGTGAACATCAAATAATAGGTTTGGTTAGGTTAGCTAGATAAGATGCAATAGGTAGATACATAGGTAGGTACAATAGGTAATACGATAGGTACAATAGGTAATACGATAGGTACAATAGGTAGAGGTACAATAGGTAGATAGGTGTAGGTGTGTATGAACCTGGGCACACCATCAAAACAACACCTCCCTATTATCACCTGTTTCACCACCATTAATTATCACCATAACTTACTGAATATACCTTATATGGGTGGGGGGGGGGTGTGGGGGGGTGATAGTGGTGAGGAGGGGGGGGAGCTGGAGTGAAGGAGGCTGGGTGTGAGGAGGTGGGTGAGGAGAATTGGCTGGGTGAGGAGGAGGTGGCTGGGTGAGGAGGAGGGTGGGCAGAGGAGGGTGGGTGAGGGAGGAGGGTGGCTGGGTGAGGAGGAGGTGGGTGAGAGAGGAGGGTGGGTGAGGGAGGAGGGGTGGCTGGGTGGGGAGGAGGGGGTGGGTGAGAGGAGGGGGTGGGTGAGGGGGAGGAGGGGGCTGGGTGAGGGAGGGAGAGAGAGAGAGAGAGAGTGTCTGGATGGGTACTTCAGTTGGGTACCACTTTCACGCCGTGGTTCAGGGAATGATTGAAGTTAGAACGTTTTAAGATTCCCTGCTGGCTGGAGTTAGGTGAACCAAGGTGCTGTCTGGCGCCCTCTCCTCCTCCTCCTCCCCCTGTCTGCTCTTCCCCACCCCTCTACCTCCCTCTACCCCCCTCCTACCTCCCTCCTACCCCCCCTCCCCTACCCCCCTCCTGCCTCCTCCCCTCCCCCCCTCCTACCCCCCCCCGCCCTAAGTGCTTTAAGTGTTACCGTGACACAATGTAGTGGTCATCAGCTGTGTCAGGTCAGTCCTTACACACAGGCACAGACACACACACACACACACACATATACATACATACATAACCACACACACAGGCACACACACACACACTGAGATAATTCCAGGAGCCCTTTTTGAAGATTGAACACCCTTGTTTATTTTACTTGAATATTGAAAACCTAACCTAGCCTAACGCTACAGTAACCCTAACCCTGTACTACAGCAACCTAACCTAACACTACAGTAACCTAACCTAACACTACAGTAACCTAACCTAACACTACAGTAACCTAACCTAACACTACAGTAACCTAACCTATTCATTAAGATTGTGGGTTAGGTTAGGTTAGTGTCAGGTTAGTGTTAGTTTCGGTTAGTGCTTGGTTAGGTTAGGTTAGGTTAGAGTCTCGGGGTAGATGTGGCGCCATTCACTGATTTATTGTGTTGTGGGTTAAGCCGTTAATGACAGTTAGGTAAGGTAGTGTACCGTAACGGCTAGTTAATTGGGTGTGTGTGTGTGTGTGTGTGTGGTAGTGTGTGTGTGTGTGTGTGTGTGTGTGTGTGTGGCACTGTCTGGCACTCACTGCTTAATTAGTACTGGTGCCAGACGCTGACCTCATGCTTCCCCTGAGACACACTTAAGTCCTTCCACAAGCTCACCTGAGTGTGTGTCCCTATTATTATTATTATTATTATTATTATTATTATTATTATTATTATTATTATTATTGTTTATACAAAGGAGTGTTAGTTACAAGACTAGCGAGGTCATCCTAAAACTATATCTTGCCCTTGTTAGACCTCACCTGGATTACGCAGTTCACTTCTGGTCACCGTATTACAGAATGGATATAGAATCCTTGGAAAGAATTCAGAGGAGAATGACGAGACTAATCCCGGACATTAGGAACCTTGAGTATAGAGACAGGTTAAAGCATCTTAATGTGCACTCCCTCGAGAGACGTAGAGTGAGGGGCGACATGATAGAGGTGTATAAATGGAAGTCAGGGCTAAACAAAGGTGACATTACAAAGGTACTCAAACTATCCAACCAGAAGCGAGCTCGTAACAATGGTTTTAAATTAGACAAATTTAGATTTAGGCGCGAAATAGGTAAACACTGGTTTGGAAATAGAGTAGTGGACGAGTGGAACAAGTTACCAAACATCATCATTAACTCTAATACGCTGGATAGCTTCAAACACAGGTTGGGTGGATATATGAGCGATAGGGGTTGGGTGTAAAGGGGACTGTCCAGTATGACCCGCTGCAGTGTCCTCCATTCTTATGTTGTTATGTTGTTCTTATGTTATGTTGTTATGTTGTTACCAGGTAATTAAGAGGTCCTCGTTCTCCTTCCAGGTATGTTGATGATACAGGTGTACTTGTCTTAATGAGATTGCCTGAGACCCTTACCAGGTTAATGACAGGTAAGTGACTAGGTAGTGTAGATATAACTGGCTCTTGAGGTGTGTACAAAGGGCTTCAAAATACGTACACACACACACACGTACACACACACACTGTATATATTTCTGTGTATACCTAATAGATATAGCAGAAGTGGTCAGCTGGACAATATAACGAATATACTCACGCCCACTCACGCCCCCCCCCCCTCCAGTACCTGTTCATTCTCAAGTGTTCATTTGAACTTATAAAACCAGACCTCTCCCTCCACCTCCCCCTCCTCCTCCCTCCTCTCTCTGCCCTCCCCTCCTCCATCTCTAGGAGGAGGGTGATCACGTACATGGGGGGGGAGACTTGTGTGTGTGTGTGTGTGTGTTCCGTACCCCAAGGTATGTATGTACACTTATAGACAAATAGGTACACACACACGCACACACTGGTGACGTATCTCCTTTGTTTATAAACATTGGTCAAGTGTTCCTGGGTCTGTCCTGGTGGCTGGGAGAACCTAACCTAACCTAACCTAACCTAACCTAACCCAACCTAACCTAACCTAACCTAACCTCAGTCTTGATCCAGTTTTGACGCCATTGTTTTTGTTTTCGTGGCTGTTGATTGGGTAAGGTTGTCGTGACGTAGGTGTATTATTGTGTGTTGATTGGTTCATTTTGGTGTAACGTTGTAAATCGATGTGTAGTGATTGGTTCATTGTGCTGTGACGTTGTAAATTGATGTCTGGTGATTGGTTCAATATGCTCTGACGTCTGAGCTAATAAATTGATTGGTTGAGGTCTTTCGTGACGTCAGGTAATTAGTATAGGGGTGATATTTAGCATTGACGTCACAGAGAATTAACAACGTGTTGATTGGTCCATTTTATCGTGAGATCATAGAGCATTAAGAAGTTGATTGGTCCACTTTATCGTGACATCATAGATCATTGAGGCGTTGATTGGTCCAGCACACTCGCATACATACATACATACACACACAAGCCAGAGATTCTCCGAAGCGTATTTCATGTAGGTGGCGCCTCGACCAGCTGACTGACGCACACACACACACGCACACACACACACACACAGTCAGCAAGATCTGGTTAGGTTAGGTTATAGTGGGAGGTATGGGGGGGATTGTGGTAGTTGTGGTACTTTTATTATTGTGGTGGAATGAGATGGTTGTGGTTGTGTGGGGGGATGGTGGTTGTGTGTGGTAGTTGCCAGTGAGTGGTTATGGTAGTTGAATTGTAGTAGACTGGTAGGTGAGGATGGTGGTGGTAGTGGTAGTGATGGTGGTAGTGCGGGTGGTAGTGATGGTGGTAGTGCGGGTGGTAGTGGTGGTAGTGGTAGTGGTGGTAGTGATGGTGGTAGTGCGGGTGGTAGTGGTGGTGGTGGTTGAGGGGTAGATTACATTCTTGTAAACGAAACCAGACTTATACCACTAGTGTGTGTGTGTGTAGTGTGTGTACATGTAAGCATCCCTTCATGTGTGTATGTTGACCCTACAGGAGGTTACACATACATACGCACAAACACATATGGATTCATATTAGGACACACACACA
>NW_024746466.1:0-7949 GCF_018991925.1 Homarus americanus | reverse complement strand
ACGTTACCGATAAGGGCAAATGGTTTCAGCCTTAACAAACAAGAATTTACAGATGCCATTGCTCTAAGTACGGTTGGCCAGTAGATGGTTTGCCTCCCAATGCGTGTGGCTCTTCCTATGATGGCGATCACGCCATGGTCTGCAAGAAGGGGATTCATATGCATGAGGCATGACGAGGTAAGGATCTCACAGCAAATATGTTGAAGAAATCTGCAGGACGTCATGGTAGAACCGACCTCCTTCCATTGGATGGCGAGATCTTCCAACACAGGACTTCAAACACATCTAACGAAGCCAGTGTGGACGTCAGTGCTCGAGAATTCTGGACGCGGGAACAGAGAGCTTTCTTGGACATCAGGATTTTTGATCCCATGGCCGCTTGTCACCGTAACCTGGCTCGATGCTGCACATAGGAGGAACGAGAACGACAAGAGAAGGGCATATGGGGAGAAATTCAAAACGTTGATCAACGCTTCACTCCTCTAGTGTTCACAACCTCTGGTGGATAGGCCCAAGTGCAAGATGTTTCCGCCAGACTCGCGGAGTTGATCTCCGAACAGAAGCAGCAGCCAAGTTATGTTACAGCCTGGATGAGATGTCGACTGTCCTTCTCTCTCCTTCGGTCGGCTTTGCTCTGCCTCAGGGCAAGAGCTTCTGCCCCTCTCCAACAACTGCTGCAGATATTGACTATGAGGCTGTCACTGAATGCCGCATAGATCTGCGGCTCAACTAATTTAACACAGGTAGGATATTTAATATTAAGGTAATTAAATGGTGGCGAGTGTGGCTATTGGGGCTGGAGGCCAAAAAAAAAAAAAAACTGCACGCACGAGACCATGTAAACAAGAAGTACGTACCTTAACATTTGTTCATCGTATTGACAATTATGGATATTTTAATCAACACAGGCCAATGCACTGCATGGTAGACGAAATCGGATATTATATTGGTATACTGTACTGTATGGAGTATTGTGGTTTTTGTTTTATTTTTAAATAAAAGAGACTTTAAAGTGGATAACTTTACATAACGCACAATCTTTTTCTTACCTATATTAATGAACCCGTGAAACATATGTCAGTCACAACTGCTGCCTGGGATATAATTATTTGTTCCGTCATCATCATCTTTATTATACATGACAGGGATACAACGCGCTCAAAAATAGATTTTGTGAGACAATATGACACAAAGGACGAGGAATTTTAACCCTACCGAGACATGAGCCGTAGTTTTCATTTTGAAATTCATTGACTACTCTGCAAAGATTCATTTTGAGGCCGCTACATGGCTAAAGGCAAAACACAGCTGCATAACTCTCCAACAGTCGCCTACGTTCAAGTTGTCCAATAGCCTACCCAAAAGAAACACAACTCTTCCTACGCCATGTAAGAAGTCAGCTTTAACTCGAATTAGATTATCCATAAGTACAATACCTGTTGGCTCTTGCTCCACGGGTATGACTTACATGGAGGCATATATTGTTTACCTCTAATACTTTTCCATTAAGAAGTTAGACATGAGGAGTTATGTTCGTAACCTGGTAATGGTCTTCTAATTCTTGACAGTGTTGTGGTTGTTGACAGTGTTGTTATAATTGCTGACAGTGCAGATTGTATAAAATGCTACGAATATATAAATTATTACAGTATCTGCTTACAATCTCTTTTTACTTTGACAGTATTCCGCCATAGTAAGATGTATATACTGTATAGAAGAAAATAAAGTTCTCTCGGCTACTAAAAAATTGTATAACCTGATACACGAATCATTATTCGTCACCGAGGTAATGACGCCCTACACACCTTATGTAGCTGTGGTATAATGCACGTTGATTGCAGATTACAAAGCACAAAACCAACATCCCATTATTACCAACACAACAAACGAGGAATTTACCTACAGCCTTGTTATTAAATGTGATTTTTCTAGCAAAATTTTTCAAGGAAAACCTAAGCTATATTCAATTTCCTAATTTATAACTGCTGGATTGTTCTTCACAGTCATGTAACTTATTCTGGGCGAGGATTTACCAACTATACAAATATTTCTAAGCTGAAGCAATACGCAGGAAGGAGAGAAAATAATACCAATTTATTCACACTCAGAGGAAGATATTACACCCAGCCTACTGCTTCATCCACCACACATAATCATTGTCAGACCCACTCACTCACTGTGCTGTCTTTACCTGCCACGTGTCATCTCTCGCTAACACAGTTCATTAATTCGCTAATATACCCTACAAATTAAACCTCCATTCCAACACTCTAACATACAAACAACTTTCTTAATCATTCTTATATTTACTTTAAATATAAATACAGCGTACCGGTACTCTTCTTTGTGTCACTTTACGAATGAGGTTTGTGTCATCTATCTATTTATCGTGTCTCGGTTTTCCATCATCACTTCCCAGCCTCCCTTTACTATAACACCGCCTCCCAGCTCCCTACTATAACACCGCCTCCCAGCCTCCCCTACTATAACACCGCCTCCCATACTATAATACCGCCTCCCTACTATAACACCGCCTCCCAGCCTCCCTACTATAACACCGCCTCCCAGCCTCCCCTACTATAACACCGCCGCCCAGCCTCCCCTACTATAACCACCGCCTCCCAGCCTCCCCTACTATTAATACCGCCTCCCTACTATAACACCGCCTCCCAGCCTCCTTACTATAACACCGCCTCCCAGCCTCCCCACTATAACACCGCCTCCCAGCCTCCCCTACTATAACACCGCCTCCCAGCCTCCACTACTATAACACCGCCTCCCAGCCTCCCTACTATAACACCGCCTCCCACCCTCCCTACTTATAACACCGCCTCCCAGCCTCCCCTACTATAATACCGCCTCCCCTACTATAACACCGCCTCCCAGCCTCCTTACTATAACACCGCCTCCCAGCCTCCCTTACTATAACACCGCCTCCAAGTCTCCCCTACTATAACACCGCCTCCCAGTCTCCCCTACTATAATACCGCCTCTAGCCTTCCCTACTACAACACCGCCTCCCAGCCTCCCTACTATAACACCGCCTTCCAGCCTCCCTACTATAACACCGCCTCCCAACCTCCTTACTATAACACCGCCTTCCAGCCTCCTTACTATAACACCGCCTCCCAACCTCCCTACTATAACACCGCCTCCCAGCCTTCCCACTGTAACACCGCCTCCCAGCCTCCTTACTATAACACCGCCTCCCAGTCTTCCCTACTATAATACCGCCTCCCAGCCTCCACTACTACTATAACACCGCCTCCCAGCCTCCCTACTATAAACCGCCTCCCAACCTCCCTTACTATAACACCGCCTTCCAGCCTCCCTACTATAACACCGCCTCCCAACCTCCTTACTATAACATCGCCTCAGAGCTCTACCATTATATAACACTCAGTCTCCACAGCAATCTTACATAAGGCGTTATGGGTCACATATGCTGGAAAGATCTTGTTGGGGATTCACGGCCAGGGATAATGACTTGAAGTTTAATCAAATTACTGACAATATATATACTTGCCCTGTTAATTTTATAGAAATTTACGGTATATTTTAGTTTCGTCCAACCAACCGTTCCTGATGAACACTGTTTTTTCCGATTGTTTTCGATGCGATTCAAACGAATTTGATGTTTGTCTCCACCGGAAACCAGTCATTTTAGATATGCCACCCTCCTTCCCTCCGCCATAACAATCTCGGAGGACACGTGGGGTGTCGGGGGCTGAAGGGTGGACACAAAAACGAGTCATCTGCGTGGGTGAAATT
This sequence comes from Homarus americanus, assembly GCF_018991925.1. NCBI lineage: Eukaryota > Metazoa > Arthropoda > Malacostraca > Decapoda > Nephropidae > Homarus > Homarus americanus. The sequence continues at coordinate 4,178 of NW_024746466.1, read as the reverse complement.
CGTCCGAATCGCTTTAAAAACATCTGAAAAACACATCACGCAACGGAAAATCCCGGACTTTTAAGGTTCTACGGGATTTACACATCGCTTATGAAACATTCCCGGTACATCTGGTAATTCATTACCAGACGACCACACACTAGATAAAATCTACGGGATTTAAAAATCACTTATAAAAATATCTGCTCCAGGTTGTCTTTGTCGTAACCTAACCCTTACATAACCCCCAAGCAAGGGGACTCCGCCTCCTGGCCTTTACATCTTAACCCAAAAATGCATTCTTGCTAAGCAAATATTTACTGACAATATTCGCCCTCGAACGTATATAGTAACACAACACAAATCTTGCAAGAGTGGTGGTGACAGGTGCTCCCGTAGATGATGATAATAACAGAATAAAACACATCCAATGTCTCCGTTATTGGACATTTACCAGTTAAGTGTATCTACAGATTGCTAATGCCATAATCGAATGAGATGTTTGTACATAACTAAAATAATACCCAAATTACTCCCTTTATTATTTTATCGTGAGGGTGTTTGGTATATGCCATTTAATAACAAGTGATATTTACACGATAGTGCAAATAACGATTTCTTAGGGCCAATTGCAGAAGCTCCGTGGTGTATACCACATAGTTGGGTGTGCAAGAAGCGTTCTGGGGCAAAAAAAAAAAAAAAAATCTACGATTCGTTATTGGAACGTGGGAGATTTCCTTGGTCTCTCACCCCCGCCCGATGACCACTACGATGGAACTATATTTTGAAACCAAAAGAAAAGAAATAGAATGGATGCACATGATTGTATAAATCTGCAAAGGAATATTTTTTATAATATATCCTTCATATAGAAGAGCACATCAAGAACTTTAATGTTCTCTATAAAGAATTCCATGTTTGTTTAGGAACATCCGCCAGCCTCTGCCTCATCCAGCTTATATGCTCCAAATTTTCCTAACCATCATAAAAGGTAAGCCTTTAAGATAACTAATCCAAATAATTTGTGTGTAGAAATGTATGAAAATCAAATTAAGCTAAAAAAAATAGTAAGTAGTCTATTTGAAGAGTGGTGAGAACTGCTTCCTCTGGCATGGTGAATGACGTCCTATCAGAAATAATATCGATCCAATTTTCATAATGAGGAAATTAATAACCGTCCACACTACCAAAATAATTATTTCATAAGTATAAATACTTAGTAGCCTAAATTTCATATTTTAATGAGTCCAAATATGCCAGGTAACCAGTGCCAGGTTCCCAGGCAGGTTTCATTTGTGTATCAGTTTAACCACAATTTGTTACTAATAAGATAAATTCGGTGACATAAATTCATGTTTTTTTTAAATTCCTTAATTGGCTCAATTAACTGTAGTGATAATAAGGATAAGAATACAATGATCATGCTAAAGTCAGATTATATTTACTGTATGTGTCTAAATAGGAAGGAACATTATAATGTTAAGGATAGCTTATTTATTAAAGGCAGGATATATTATAATAAATGGATGATCAGTGTATTTTAAAAAAAATCATCCAATAATCTACTTACAAATATGTTAATATGAAATATTTAGGTGTATAATAATATGTAATTGTAATATTTATAAATAAAAAAATGTATTGGAAGAACTACCTTGCCCTTTATAAATATTTGCGGTAATAATTCACTTGACATTGGACAGGTAGAACTGGCGCAGATATATTATTTTGAAGTCTGATTCAAACAAAAATGGATAATGCTTCAAAAATAAATTAAATGTGAGGTCTTATTATATTCTTTCAACAGTCCAGGAATTTAGGATTTTGGTTGACGTTTAAAGAAGGTTAGGTAATAGGTTGGTTATCTTGATGGCAAGAAACATTGTGTTCCTAGGGATTTAATTTTTTTCTAAGAATTCTCTGCAAAAAAGGATCAAATTTTGGAATCACTATAAAATTCATATTGAAAAAAACTAACTTTTATGTTATCAAATCACAAACAAATCTGAATGTTGGAATTTTATTTTATTTTTTAAGACAATTATCTCATAACAGTGAAAGGAACTATATATATTAACCCCTCGACTACAAAGATGTCGAATCGCAAATCGAATTCAATATAATATTGTATTGACTTTATTTCACTTATAGTGAGTACATGACTACTTGCTCCTCACCATACCAAGAAACAACTTGCACGGGAAGGATTGATGAGGAATTTTTCCATCCCATGAAGATTTTTAAATTGCCACCAGCCTAACCTCGAATTGGTTTCAGACGAGAAAATATAAAAATTGACACTTCAGCAAAACCCCAAAACTACCAGAAGAGAAAGTCTAAAGTTTTAATTTCTGTAGCATGCCTGAGAAACTGGCACACATACCATCCACATTTATTTTACACCTGTATATATACAATAGGATATTGATGTATTGTCAATCGGTGAAATTTGGTGGATGATTTTCCTTTGCAATATCACTGATCATCCAGTATAATATGTTACATACTGCTTTTAATAAAGGTAATAATCATGCAAGCACGTTTATCATTGGTATTCTTATACTTATTATTATTACAGATGATATTAAATATTAAAAAATGGTATAAAGGTCCGTAAATTGTTATTATTGCAGAATGTAGCTGAGGAGATATTTTAAAACCATTTATTTATCATCTGTCATGTTTAATATTACGGCCCTGAATAATGGTAGAATTGGCGACGATACCTAATGTAGTGGGTCCATGACATTTGTTTCAAGACGTCCTGGTCTAACTTAACCTAATATGTCTATACATTTCATTTAGGTTATATCTGTGACTAGTTCCTTTCCATTATAGGCTGCACACTAACTGTATGAAGACTATCTGGGAGGATCCATATACAGTATTTACATGGAATACTTTTCCAAATAAAAGAGCATTTAAACAGCAGATACTTTTCTCCAACTGCTGGTCTAGTCTTATGTCATTAACACATTGTATACATTTTCACTCCTGACTTTGGGGAAAGTGTTCGTTCTTGTTATCTTTCTATGGTATTTATTGCATTACTGTAATCAGGTGGAGCACAAGTAGGAAACATTATTCCCAAGTTTTCATATCTTGTAGATAACCGGCCTTTTATACTTGTACATAATATGAAAGTAAAATGTTTTAGTACAAAAGATAATTTCCTGTTTGATAGAAAACTAACAGTTATGGTGATATTTTTCAAGATTTTATCCCAACTCATCTGTACAATGAGTTCATCACTGTCATTGCAAAATTATAATACCTAATACTGTACTTATATTCTACTGACTTCATCCACGGAACAGGCCATAGTTCTCTTTATTTACATTCACCCAACCCCAAGTTCGTGACAAACTTATTACTTTATTGTTAGATTTAATAAGGATAAAGAAAGGAACAGATATTACACTATTCCTACGTTTTTATGGTTGTCACAAGCTTTATTTACCAATATTCACTGTAAGTGATCGTATTTCATTCCCAGAATTGGCTTATAATGAAAGAAAATAGGAAAATTGAGGTGCACCTAGTTGGGATTCAAAGTTTTATGCTCAAATCGTGTAGCAAGAGTAAACGTTTCGTGCCACTGACAACGTTCTGAGGGTGCAAGCATACCACCCCCCAAAGTCTTCCTCCAGTTGGTGCACCTGACTACACTACGATGACGAGTAACAACAAACGACAGTCGGGTACCACCATGGCCCACCTTGAAAAAAACCACAGCGTGGTGTACACCGATGCTGATCTGCAATTGGCCTTCAGTGCCGTTAACGCTTTCTGTCCTGTAACCACGCACTTATCCATTTTAGAATATCTCCTCAATGCTTAGAGCTCCACTTTCCTTATTAGTCTTTCGTGGAGGACTCTGCCGAAGATTTGCTAAAGTCAAGATATACCACACTCATAGTCGTGCCCCTCGTCCACTGATTCGAAAACAGATGAAAATAATGTTAATAAATTGGTTAAACATGAACGCCCGCTTGTAGAGCTCATGATGGGAATCATTGTTCAACTTGGGCTTCTCCAGGTGATTTCGAATAGAGTTTGAAGTTATTGCTTCCAGTAAGTTGCCTGCAATTGATGTTAAACTGATTGGACGGTAGTTAGAGGATAGTGATTTATATTCTCTTGAAAATCGGTATTACATTCGCTATCCTCCAGGATTATGGTACTACACCCGATTTTAA
>NW_024746465.1:0-16217 GCF_018991925.1 Homarus americanus | reverse complement strand
GAAATTTGTATCATAAAAAATGGGAAATATCTACTTTCCGGGAAAGTTGGTTATATACTTTCCCGAAAGTAGATAGATTTTCTACTTTTCGGGAAAGTAGATTATCGACTTTTCGGGGAAGTAGATTTTCGAATTTTGGGTGAAATATTACCTAATTTTGCGAAGTAGATTATCATAGAAAACGGGAAATTTGTATCATAAAAAATGGGAAATATCTACTTTCCGGGAAAGTTGGTTATCTACTTTCCCAAAAAGTAGATAGATTTTCTACTTTTCGGGAAAGTAGATTATCGACTTTTCGGGGAAGCAGATTTTCGAATTTGGGGGGAAATATTACCTAATTTTGCGAAGTAGATTATCATAGAAAACGGGAAATTTGTATCATAAAAAACGGGAAATATCTACTTTCCGGGAAAGTTGGTTATCTACATCAAAGAAAACGGGAAATATTTCCCATTTTCTTTGATGACGTCATCATAGAAAATGTGAAATTTCCTACAAATTTTGTAAGTATAATTAAAAGTTTTATAAAAATTTCATAGTTTTATTTAAAAATCACATGACAATGCTTCTGTGTAGGGGGTGAGTCTCCTCCCTCCCCCCAAGGAGTGGGGGGTCCCCTTCCCCCCCCCCCAAGGAGTGGGGGGGTGTCCTCCCCCCCCATGGAGTGGGGGGAGTCTCCTCCTCCCCTCATGGAGTGGGGAGAGTCTCCTCCCCCCCATGGAGTGGGGGGAGTCTCCTCCCCTCCATGGAGTGGGGGGGGGAGTCTCCTACCCCCCCATGGAGTGGGGGGGAGTCTCCTCCCCCCCATGGAGTGGGGGGGGGAGTCTCCTCCCCCCCATGGAGTGTGGGGAGTCTCCTTTTCTGGGAATTAGGCTTGGCCTTAAGATGACCTCCTTAGGTACCTAGTGACTGGGATACTGAAAACAGTTCATCCCACCTTATGAATCTGTAAAGGACACCTAAGACTTCTTTCACACTAGTGTGTTTTTATCGCTGAACTTAGATATCAATGGATTTCTAAGACAGGAGATACAACAGCTCCTGTGAAAGAAGTCTAAGGTGCCCTTCACAGATTCATAAGGTGAGGTAAACTGTTGTCAGTGCCCCAGCCACTATGAACTGAGAGGACACCTTAGACTGAGCCTAAGATGAGAAAGAAAGTGGAGTCCCTGAACCTGACTCACACCAGGTCCGAGGGCCAAGGTTCTCCCCTAAGAGGATCCTGACTCCTGGAACCACTGGACAAACAAGCATGCTGGTCCAAAAGCCAATCACCTCTAGGAAGAAGCCCCCTGACCCCAGCTCAAAAGGATAAAAAAAAGGCTAACCAAGTTCAGGACCGGCTCTCCTTGTCCTAGGTTTGGCACTTCCTGGATGAGGAATTCCAAACCCTTAAAAAAAAACGGAACCTGCGCAGCCTAACGCTGACTTCCGAGACACAGCAAATGCTGCTCCTGGGGTCAGTTACTTCCTCCAGGAAGCTCCTTATCCCAGATACAGAAATGTCCGAATCCTCTAGAACGGAGACATAATGTTCCGAGAGTAAGGCATTTCCCAGAACAGACTTCTGACCCCCGTTCTAAAGGGGTGGGGGAAAGGGGGCAAATGCAGTTGATGATTCTTCAAATTACATTGGTAAGTGACTATTGTATAGATGACTGAAAAAGAGACAATACATACAGACATGACACCAATACAGTCCAGTATTCTCATAATAAACCATTAAAATCTTGCACTTTTCTTCTACAATTTCATTTCCATTTGTGTATGCTGGACTTGACAATGTCCATTCCAGTTGATAAAGGAGGAGGGCAACGATAAGAAAAAAAAATGTGGAGTCCCTGACCCAGGCTGATGCCAGGTCCGAGGGCCAGGGTTCTCCCCCAGGAGGATCCTGACTCCTGGACATGCTGGTCCAAAAGCCATTTACCTCTTGGAAGAAGCCTCCTGACCCCAGCTCAAAAGGATAAAAAAAAGGCTAACCAAGTTCAGGACCGGCTCTCCTTGACCTAGGTTTGGCACTTCCTGGATGAGGAATTCCAAACCCTTAAAAAAAACGGAACCTGAGCAGCCTAACGCTGACTTCCGAGACACAGCAAATGCTGCTCCTGGGGTCAGTTACCTCCTCCAGGAAGCTCCTTATCCTCTAGAACGGAGATATAATGTTCCGAGAGTAAGGCATTTCCCAGAACAGACTTCTGACCCCCGTTCTAAAGGGGTAGGGGAAAGGGGGCAAATGCAGTTGATGATTCTTCAAATTACATTGGTAAGTGACTATTGTATAGATGACTCATGAAAAGAGACAATACATACAGACATGACACCAATACAGTCCAGTATTCTCATAATAAACCATTAAAATCTTCCATTTTTCTTCTACAATTTCATTTCCATTTGTTTATGCTGGACTTGACAATGTCCATTCCAGTTGATGAAGGAGGAGGGCAACGATAAGAAAAAAAAATGGGGAGTCCCTGAACCTGGCTGATGCCAGGTCCGAGGGCCAGGGTTCTCCCCCAAGAGGATCCTGACTCCTGGAACCACTGGACAAACAAGCATGCTGGTCCAAAAACATCCTTCCCAGAATAGACTTCTGACCCCGTCCTAAAGGTCGGGGAAAGATGGTCAGATTCAGTTGATTCCAGTTGATAGGTGACTCTCTTTATGGTTGGGTTCTGATGAAGTGAAACCTGAACCTAGGATGTGGAAGAAATAATAAAAATAATCCAGTGCAGATTAAGTGGCACAAATCCTTCCTTCGCTTGTATAAAACTTCAGTCTATCCAAAGGTGTTTCCTCACTCTTCTTCTGCTACAGTACAGTAAAGTCTTATGTTCTAGTCAAGTTTCTCCCATGTATACATTACTTGAGTATAGTTTTAATTCATATCACCAGCCTTCCTTCCCTCCCTCACTGAAATAATCTTCAATTATATCTCCAGCAGACTTCCCTCTCAATTAACTTTAGTCCAGTCTTCCCTCGCTCTGACCATAACATAGCATACAGCTCACAGGTGGGGAAAGTTGATAATCTCCCAGTAATTTACACAGATGCAAAGAAAAATATCTAAATCAATTCTATCAGGCATTTGTATATTTACAGCAGCATATATATAGTGAAAGGTTCTGCTCTTCCTGTAGCTACATAAAAAAAGGATCTTGGGGTAGGTAGGCAAGCCCAGGATAAAGGAGCTTACTGGTAACGTTAACCTACCATAAGCATGTACTGTACCAGGTACTATCATTCACGGTAAATGACCCATGGAAATGCATAAATTGTAACCCCTCAAAAATATTATGCATGTATAGTTTGACCCCAACTTTTTACATAAAAATTTGATCATTAAAACTTGAACTATACTTTAAGAAACAGTAAACAGTAATTTCATTAAGTTACTTTGTGATTTTCTCTCTTACATAATTATTGAAGTAATATCCTCACTTTATTAAAGTTATTAACACCACAGTGTCATGGGAAAATAGGCGGACGCTCTGGAACGTCACCTGGGACTTAAGGGTTAAGAAATTTTGGGTTAGTATTTTCATTATAGAAAGGTTACAGCACAAAAGAGAGTTGTACAGACAATGACCTACTTGAAAAAAAAACAGATCACACAAACAAAAAATTTGCTAAATTGAAAATGTTAAAATTCGAAGATATTAACACCTACTGCTGTGCCCTCTTTGTTTACAAATCTATCAATCACTTGCTTGACAATAACTATTTCCAGTTCTGGAATAATCAGAGATACAACTTAAGGCACCCAGAGCTACTAAGACTACCCCCATGCGCTCCTCTCAGTCCCAGACCTCCATAAAATATCACGGTGTGAAAGAACCTACCCCTTCCCATCTGAGCAAAGACTACACTCCATTCCTTAAAATCATCTCTTAAAAAATATATACAGTATTGTCTAAGTATTAATATTTCTTGTAATACCTACTACAGCTCCTCCCTGACTTACGACCACCTGCACTTATGACCTGCCTCAGTCGTTCCAAAATGTTGTCAAATTACGTTTTTTCGTAGTCCCAACGTCAGTACAGACAAAATTTTCGTTTGTAATTCACTTTAAAATGGCTGGCAAGCTTAAAGTTGAGTATTTTGTGGTGTTGAGAAGAAAAAGAGACACCCATTTTAGATTTTCTATGTATTATTTAAGCATTTTAGACTTACAACCTGCATTTGGGTCAGTAACCCCGTCTCAGTCGGGGAGGAGCTGTATATTTACAATACCAGCTTTTATTGTACCATCAAAACCGTTTTATCGGAAATTATCATTGCAATAAACATACAGCCACTCCTTGACTTACGACGGGGTTAGGGCCCCAAATCCAGGTTGTAAGTCGAATTGGTCATAAGTCAAAAATGCGAAGATGATACCTAGAAAATCTAAAATGGGTGTCTCTTTTTCTTCTCAGCACCACAAAACTCTCACTTTTAAGCATGCCAGCCATTTTAAATGGAATTACAATTTTTTTTTGTCAGTATACAGTGCAATCACTAACATCGGGACTCGAAAATATGTAATTTGAAAAAAATTTAGTACGACTGGGGCAGTCATATGTCAGGGTGGTCGTAAGTCGAGTAGGTCATAAGTCGAAAAGTAGCTGTATTTGCCAACTAGACATAATCCTGACAGCTCTGTCCTCTTGTTCAACCTTACTACTGTACAACCCATGTTGTACTGTTCCCCCATTATACTTTTGTTCTTCAATTTCACTGTAATTTATGTATACAGGATATATATATATATATATATATATATATATATATATATATATATATATATATATATATATATATATATATATATATACACAGTAAAAGTCCAAAAATCCGGATGCCAGAAATCCGGACCACCCGAGAATCCGGACTTTTCAAAAACGATTTTTTTTTAGCGGGCATTTGTGTGCATGTGCGCATGCGTGAGCGCCACAGCTGCACAGCGACAACAAGCGACCACGTGGTCGCCACTTTAAAATGGGCAATCAAACTGTGACAACATACCGTACATACTCGTCTATAACCCCCCCTCGTTATCAGTCGACCCTGATTTTTTGACCAAGAAATCGTTAATTTATGATATTCCTGGTTTATAGTTCCACCCACGTTTTGAGGGTAATGGAACGACAAAACCACTAAAAACGCTCTACGTCCTATAAACTGAGGCTCGCCGTGCATGAAACACAAGTGCTGAAGGCAAATTGTTTACCATTTATTATTACGACACTTTACACTGAAACCCGGGTAATTTCACCAAAAATATTGTATATTTCCATTCAAGTATTTATTCAAGTCAATTAGGAGGGAATATTATTGAAATACAACAGTTTTTAAACTAAACCATTCGAAAAGCGATTACGGTAACATCTTTTGAACGAAAGAAAGCGAAAGTCATTGTTTTCATCATGATTTTATCCCACTTTCCACTGTAATACGTATGTAATTTCAGGAAAAATATTACATTTCCGTGAATGTATTATATCAAGCACAGTATGAATAGAATATCATTGTAATATATCAGAATTTTAACCAAAAACTATTAAAAAAACGAGTAACGTCTCAAGAACATCGGAAGCTTAGGTAAAGTCTTTTGTTTTCGTCATGTATTTTATCCTATTTTACATTGAAATACGTCACGTTTCCACAAAACTACTATTTATCTCCGAGAATATATTCATTCAGGCGCAGTTTAGGTAAAATAGACGAGTGATGTAATAGTTTTTTAACTGAAAACGATTCGAAAAAACACGTACCCTCTAGCCCTGTTCAAAGAGAGGACTGGGAGAAGCTGTTTGGTGCTGCAGACGATGACAAGGAAAATGATTTTGATGGATTTTAATGAAAATATTCATAAATATGGTATCGTAGTATTTATTCAAGTCAATTAGGATAGAATATTATTGTAATACAACAGTTTTTGAACTGAAAACCATTCGAAAAGCGATTACGGTAACATATTTTGAACGAAAGAAAGCGAGTCATTGTTTTCATCACGATTTTATCCCACTTTCCACTGTAATACGTATGTTCAGCAAAAATATTACATTTCCGTGAATGCATTATATCAAGCACAGTATGAATAGAATACCATTGTAATATAACAATATTTTGAGTCCTACTCTTTCCATTTACAGAGTACTGTACAAGCCCATAATAATGGCTCCCAAAGTAGATAAACTTCGTTGTGTGAAGAGAAAGAAGAACACATTGAAATTGAGTGACAAACTTCAAATAATTAAGAAACTAGAACGTGGTGTGAGCAATACTGTTCTAATGGAAACATACGACATTGGAAAGTCTACAATTTATGATATATAAAAGGCAAAGAATAAAATTCAAAATTCACAGCTTTTTCATTAAAACTGCTCGTTTTGATAAATGAAGCATGCTATATTTGCAAATGAATAAACTATCAAAATGTACCTGTTCATTTCTTATTTATTCTTCATTAAATTTGAATTTTAAAAGTACTGCCTGAGAATCCGGAAAATCCGAAAATCCGGACCGACCCAATCCCCAAGCAGTCCGGATTTTTGGACTTCTATTTTCCCGTGTGATCAAGATTTATCTTATCCACGTGTGGTGTATATATATATATATATATATATATATATATATATATATATATATATATATATATATATATATATATATATATATATATATATATATATATATATATATATATATATAATAATAAAAAATAAATAAATATTGAAGTGCTAACCATGGTAACATTATGAGATGTTCTTGTTACCACCATGTTATTGTACTATTGCGGATGATACTAAATGTTACATAATATTTCCTTGAGATAAATTTATAGTATACATCAGGTGCAGCTCAGGTTCTCAACTGGCTCAGCCATTTTAATATTGTTATTATTATCCACTCTGTATCTGTTTTTCTGGCTAATAAACTGTTTCAATTCAATTCAATGACCACCTCTAGTGTGTGTCCATTAGGTTAATTTTGAGTCAAATTTAAGCAATAACTAATCTTGACATTTGTTTTTTATACCTGATGTTACACAACTGCTTGTATACTTAAGACTAACACTTTAAAACTAAAACACATTCAAATATTTATACAAAACACACACACACTTTTAAACAAACACAAGTGCATATGAACACACACACTCTTTTATAAACATTTACATAAATGCACACTTTCAGAGGAATACACTATTGTGTATTTTTAATCTAGATTCTTAATCAGCATATAAAAGGGCATCTTTGTATGAAATTTAAACAAAATCTATGCCATGCCCTCATGTACTCAAACACAAGATAAGGGGTCAGGAATTTTGATTGGGAATACTGTTACTGGATGTTTTCTTTTCTGGAAAGTGAATGATAAAATGCTTAAATTATAAAGTTAGCCGATATTCTTGAGAAAAGGCATATAAAGAGGATTTATAATTTACGGGCACAGCGTAATTTATGTTTTAAATACTACAGTACTGTACAGTACATAAACACAAGCATTAGACAACATGATGTTAAGTAACAGAATACCTGTATAAGTCTCACCTCCCACAGGTCAGAGGTGTTTCATCAGTTGCTGTTGATGGCATCACATATGAGCCTGTCCCACAGGTCAGAGGTGTTTCATCAGTTTGTATAGTCGAGTCTTAGCTTGTCATACCGAGATGTGTTGTTGGTCCTTGAAACTTCCTGGAAATAAGAAAAATAACTATACGTACTGTATAATACACAACACTGCACTATAAAACTATTATATTATAACCACAGGTTATTTGACTGGGATTTAAAATACATAAAACAGTACTTTTGGCTACAGAAAATTCTACAAATTATTTTATTTATAATTTCCAAGTATTAGAAACAAATTGATAAAATAGAAATAACATGGTAGAGGTGGAGGAGACAGTTAGCACCAGAATGTGTTTATATACGTAATTCACAGTTATACTTTGGATGATATTGCATTAACTAATAAAACTGATAACTTTTTTATATTATAAATACAGTACTGTATAGTCTGGGTTTACGCGGATATTTTATACACGGCACCTGTCCAGAAGCGATAATTATTATTTACGCGGTAAATGCCATCATATACGCAGCGGGGCAAGGTGCTGACGTCAGACTCATGCCGACGAAGTCGCGGACTGTGATTGGGCCACGTATCCTTACCACCCACGCACCCCTTCCACGGTGCGCTGTGATTGGTCTATTTAACCTTGCCAACCCCTGCCACCCTCACTCTTGACCATAGCCGCACCAGTCTGACTGTTCCCGCGTATACTCACTCGTGCCCGGGAACCGTTTTTTTTTCTTTCTACACAAAGACTTCCGCCGGACCCCCACCACCCCTGAGAAACCCTGAACTACCTGGCCCAAGCCGCCCCAAGCCCAAGAAGGTGCGACTCGCTTTAAGCTATGAGGTTAAGTACAAGATCGTTCAGGAGTTAGAAAAAGGCACGAGGCAGGTGGATCTGGCCAGACAATATGGAGTGAATGAAATCGACGATCCGCACGATCAAGAAGGATGCCGGCAAAATCAATGAACACATGAAGTCTGTCGGTGCCTCTCTGGTGAAATATTGCCACAATATGTTGCTGCTGAAGACCGAGAGTTTGTTGGTAAGCTACATTATTCATCAATCAAGAAGGAACATGGCGGTCGACACTCGGGCCCTGCAGGACTACGCCCGAGAACTCTATGCAGCAGTAGCAAGAAAAATAGGGGTCGCAGAGCCCAAGCCCTTCAGTGCTTCCCCTGGGTGGCTGCAAGGTTTTAAATGACGCAACAAGATAACGAATATTGTGAAAGTCGGAGAAGGAGCAAGTGCCGACCGGGCTGCCGCCATGAATTTTCCCCCATTCTTACGGAAAATTATGGAGGAAGGACAGTGCACGGACGACCAAGTGTTCAATATGGATGAATCAGGGTTGTACTGGAAGAAATTGCCATCCAAGACCTTCGTAGACAAGTCTGCTAGCAAGTGTCGGGGAGGCAAAATGCAGAAGGAGCGCATCACAGTACAGTACTGTTCACCACCAATGCCTCAGGCACTGCTAAGCTGAAGTTGTCTGTGATCCACAAAGCCAGGAAGCCTCATGCATACAAGAATATGGACATGAGCAAGTTAAATGTCCACTGGCTAACCTCAGGGAAGGCGTGGATGTTCTCTGGTCTATCCCTCTCCTGGTTTGACAACTGTCTCATTCCTGATATCAAGAAATTCTGCGTGGAAATTAATGTGCCATTCAACATTTTCTTGCTCCTCAACAATGCACCAGGACACTCGCCCCTTTTGCTGGATCGCCACCCCAACGTAAAAGTGGTCTTCCTTCCCCCTAACACTACGTCGTTAATCCAGCCCATGGATCAGGAGTCGATTTGCAACATGAAGGCTGCTTTCTCCGCCAAGAAGTTTCGGCTCCTGAACGACTTCACCAACACCAAGGATGAACTGCAGAACCTAGAGAGTGGCACCGATAGCGAGAAACATGAACAAGATTTGGCGGACCATGAAGTGCGGGTCAAACAGTTCTGGAAGCTGTTTAATGTGAAGAAGGCTGTTGATTTCTTGGTGGAGGCATGGGGGCAGCTATCTGTGGCAACTATTCAGCACGCGTGGTGGCATGTGTTGGAGGGTATCCCAGGTGGGAGGCAGAGGCAAGCGGTGTCTGGTGAGGCTCAGTCTGTTGCTGTGGCATTGGAGAATGCAAGAGAGGCTGCGCAAAGTGTTAGAGCTGCAGGCTTCTCCAAGACCACCAACAACGACATCCTGGAGGTAATCAAGCAACCTGAGGTGACTGCTGACGAGATGTTGGAAGATGATGATGTCAGTGAGCAGCCAGGTGTTACAGAAGAACAAGAGCAGAAACTAACACATGCTGATGTGAAGGAAATCATCAAGTTTGCAGAGAGAATGAAGCTCCTCCTTGCCAAAGAACCAGTCAATCATCGCTGCGAAGTGTCGAATAACCATCTGTTGAAATACCAGGAGCCCTATGTGAAGCTGTATCAAGACCACATCAATGCTAGACGTCAACAAAACATCACCGAGTTCTTCACCCACCACAGCCAGCCCAAGTCAGTGATAGTGAGGGTATGGACTTCGAGGGGTTTGACGCGGAGGCCCTGCTAGCCTCTGTGGTGGATAGAGATACAGATGAGGGCCAATAATCTGCCCTCTGCCTCGGAACCAACCCCCCATCCCCATGTACCTTGCCATCTTTTCTACTAACGTAAGTGTTAAAAAACCTAATATTATTGATATTTCTCTTAAATATTAATTGTGTGTGCATACCATCATAAAATTAAGATATTTTTACTACAAGGTACAGTATTGTGTTGGTGATAACCAAAAAAGGGTAGTCTGGTGGTCAGCCCAGTCTCTATTTCAATTAATCCCATATGTTCTGTTATTATATTTACGCGTTTTGCTTTATACGCGGACCTCCACGGGTTTAATTAACCTCGTAAAACCAGACAATACTGTATATATTTTTTCTATATCTATGATCATAAATTGCCAATAGTAGGCAGGGCATGAATGATGAGTAAAAGCCCATGCACTGTTACAAGATAACCCCTCAAATCAAGTTACTTCAAATGTTCATAACCAAAGCATCAGCAGGTGTTCAGTTTTCTGGGTTAGGCAGTACAGTACTGCCACTAAGGCAACAATGAAGAACAGATTTCATAGAGAGCCATGGTCAGCTATACAAGAGGAGGAAGGGTGTGACTATACATTCCTGTGCAGAAACCAGAGTCTTGTAAAAATTTATGGCTTCTGTGTCAATTATTTTGATAAATCAGTTAGTAACAGAGATCGTTCACAGTCTACAGCACCAAAATCAATTCCAAGAAGTTCTTCTAAAAGTAAAAAAACATGAGTAACAACTTCAACTGTCAGAGCTAAAATGGACATATACCTGACATTATAGTTGCTGGAATCCTTTAGATGAGTTGAAAACCATTAAGAACATATTTGCAACATTCCTTACAAACAAACAACTTTCTTCTCCACCATCATCAGTGGAAAGTGAAATATTATTCATCAATGGTGGTAATGTATACACTCCACATGCTAACACTGCCAAGACATTCAAGTTTGTAAAATACAATATGATTATTTTCAACTTTGATTACTGAATAGTTATGTCATTCAAGTTCTTGTAATTGTTTGAAATATTTAATTCCAATCTCGGCTTGTGTGTTGAAAGGTCCAAGAAAATGTAGCTGCATATTATATTAAAAGCTACTGGTAGTCCACTACTGTACAGTATATTGTATTGCATTCTTCAATAATTAGCCAACATGGAATATTTTATAAGATTTTCTGGTTCAAATA
This sequence comes from Homarus americanus, assembly GCF_018991925.1. Taxonomy (NCBI): domain Eukaryota; kingdom Metazoa; phylum Arthropoda; class Malacostraca; order Decapoda; family Nephropidae; genus Homarus; species Homarus americanus. Next base: position 4,873 of record NW_024746465.1, on the reverse strand, counting down.
CTTGTACCGAACTCCTAGTCTACAACTGTACTGTATATTGCTTTCAATAATTTGCTAAAATGGATGAAGATTTTAAAATAATTTACTTTTCAAACTTGGTACAGTGTATCCTTATATAAGTTAGTACAGTAATAAGGTTAATTGAGTGTGTTCAGTTAGCTAGGTGTATAAAGCCTTTGTATCAGTTATGTAGGTCCATGTACTGTATGTATATTTTATGTACCGCATATACTCGCGTTTAGTTCGAGTTTTTAAAACCAAATTTTTAGGCAAAAAATTGAGGGTCGACCTCTACATGGGTAATAGTTTTGTTAGGTTGAATCCGTGCATGATGGGAAGGGCGAGGAGCAACTTTTAGCTTCAGACATGAAAAATATATACCATTTACTGCCAGTAAACAATGAAAACATAAAATATGTACCAATTAGTAATGAAAAGCTGTGCAGTTCCTTCAGCAGTTGAAGCGCAGCAACAATAGGCTAAATTACCTTACAGCGTGCTTTCAGTAGTCTATGTTGAAGTTCTTAGCACAGGCTAACTTATCATATCATATACGGTATCACAGTATGTACTCATTGATCTACAAAAAATACCGGTAATAAAGACCTTTTTGATATTTCAACTTAATATAATACCCGTTAATCCACCTCAACCTCATATTGTATGCACGACCAGCTGTTGAGTATCAGCTAGACGTTACACGTGTTTTTTTTAATCGTTTTCAGTTAAAAAACTGTTACATCACACGTATATTTTACCTTAACTGTGTCTGAATGAATATATTCTCGGAAATAAATAGTAGTTTTGCTGAAACGTGATGTATTTTAATGTAAAATAGGATAAAATACATGACGAAAACAAAAGACTTTACCTAACCTTCCGATGGTCAAGAGATGTTACTCGTTTTTTAATAGTTTTTGGTTAAAATACTGTTATATTACATTGATATTCTATTCATACTGTGCTTGATATAATGCATTCATGGAAATGTAATATTTTTGCTGAAATGACGTACGTATTACATAGGAAAGTGGGATAAAATCACGAAGAAAACAATCGACTTCCGCTTTCTTTCGTTGTTAAAAAGATGTTACCATAATTGCTTTTTGAATGATTTTCAGTTAAAAAAAACTGTTGTATTACAATAATATTCCCTCCTAATTGACTTGAATACTTGAATGGAAATATACAATATTTTTGCTGAAACTACCCGCGTTTCAGTGTAAAGTGTCGTAATAATGGTAAACAATTTGTCTTCGGCGCTCGGTGTTGCAGGAACGGCGACCCTCAGTTTATAGGACGTAGTGTTTATAGTGAAGGTTTTGCTGTTCCATTACCCTCAAAAACTTGGGTCGACCTATAAATGTGGCATATCATAAATTAATGATTTCTTGGTCAAAAAATCAGAGTCGACCGAGGTAGAATTATAGACAAGTATATACGTATGTGCTGTTACCATTATTTGTATTGTCCAACACCTGGCAAACTACAGCGCCACCCAAACTACCATTAGTAGTATCAGTACAGTGCACGAAACAGACATGTGCTCTGTCTGGACAGATTGGTAAGACTGTCGGGTGAGCCGTTAGATCTACCAATATTGATGTGGTTTACTACCCCAATGGTAGTTTGAAGGGCACGGTAGTTTGCCAGGTATTGGACAATATAACGATACCAAAAAAGAAAAGAACTTGTGATACAAGTACAAACTAAAAATTTACAAACCTTACAAAAAATTAGACCTAAATTGTATAGGCGTTCAATAACCTACTGCTGTCGAAGAGCCCGTTGAAAGATTATGAACTAGACCAAATATACTGGCCCACTCACAGACAAACTTGCTGCCCTTGCTGCTTCAAAGCAAAATTCTAAACTTAAATTCTGATAAAAAACACAACAATGACTCAGAATAAAAACCTTCTAATATATCCTTACCCTATTGTTCTGAGAGAGCTGCAAATACTTATTTATAATGCTACAATACAAACCTCGACCATACAGTAGTCCAGGGGTGGGCAAAGCACGGCCCGCGGGTCACATTTGGCCCGCCAAATTTTTTCTGCGGCCCGCCATTGCACTTGGCAATCAGATTTTTTTTTTTTATTAATTACAGAAAGGACAATTTTGGAAGTTGGGTGGACATAGCAGCAATACTGGCTCGTCACTGTTAACTTGATAGTGAGAACACCTGCATTAGGTACAGGTGTGGTATGGGAATCCATTAATTATAACTATTAGGTCAAGGGAGACTAAACCTTTTACCTGAGAACCCATCTTTGACCTCATGGGAATTCTCAACGTGTCTTTCTTCTCCAGAGGAACTGTTGCACCCACACCTCACCATCGTGACCTGACTCAGACGTCCAGCGCAGCAGCAACACTAATCGCATTCTCCTTTGTGCTGCTGACTGACACCACCCTACCTCCAGTACCCTAAGGAAGGAAGAGATGAGAACATCTAGACAGAAGTGGAATTTCAGCCATCAAAATCGATTCTGTCCTAATAATGTTGAAGCAATTAGTGCTAATTGCATTGCATTTTAACTATATTAGTATTAATAGTAGTATTAATATTAGTACATATCATAATAAATTATATTAGCTCAGATATGTGTTTATTTACCCACATTTTCACTATGTACTTTTTATCTTATCTTATTTCCTGTATTTACAAATACAAGGTTTTACTTTGTGTTAATATAATACATTTGTATCTACATTAAGTGTGTGGCCCGCGAAGTGTGCCACCATTCATGAAGTGGCCCTCCATCAAAAATAATTGCCCACCCCTGCAGTAGTCCCTGACGCCGGTGCTTTATAACCTAAGTGCAGTATGGCTCAACTCAACCTGGTACAGATATAAACCAAATAGATGCCACGAACACCACCCAACCTACACAATCTATAGTTTACGCTTATAATATTTAATAAATAGCCCACTAAGGCGCCCAGAAGCCCCAAGGCCAATATCTTAAAAGTAAGACAAATCCCGATTGACTCAGGAAGATAACCCAGGACAAGAAGGCCCCACACCACCAATTGTTAGCCTCATTATCGACCTAGTCATAGCGACTCTCTTATCGTTAACCTGACTTATCCACCTTGAGTTAAATAAACCCATTAAGCTACAAGTACCTACAAGCAAGGCAGCCAGAAAAAGGAACACAAACCAGGGACTAGGCTCATAGATTACGTGGAGGAAATTTATGATGCGGTGGAAGCATACGGCCGTGTAAGACGCACCCCCCCCCCATTTTACCAGGGAGTATTTAAGAAAAAACTAATGTATCCACAGTACCAGTAAATGTGAGGAATATATAAAAATAATACCAATAAAGATACAGCAAAAATACTCTATTGCCAAACCAGTAAATAAAAGCTTTATGGCAGCTTAACACAGTCAACATACTGTACTCCCTGTTTACCATAGTTGCTATGGTCGGTTCCCTACCAACACACCACCACCAGCCATCCTCCAGCTCCCCCACTGAGCTCCCCCACTGAGCCAGCTAACTCGTGTACAGTATATTCCTTTTATGTGTTTGTCCTTAAAACAATTATTTCTTTTATTTTTTTCACTGTATGTATGTAGGATGGTGTGTGCATGTATATCGGTAAATGCAAATGAAAAAAGCTGCGTATACTATATCTACCTGAAAATACCAGTTGAAAAACAACAGCTTGGCCCACTAGCCTGTTGCCTACAATGCCGCCACCAATGTTAACAGATGTAATGGTGAAAAGAGAGTTATCTGTAAATTTTCATTTGTATCAGGTCTTTGTAGATTTTAAAATAAATGTGGCAGGTATGGCATTAATAGATAGTAATGCTTGTTCATAAATGGTTACTGCTTAGCTGCCTCTCAAGAGTTGGGCATACAGACGTTAATTATCTCGGGTTATCATCAGTACAGTAATTATAAATCCGGCTTTTATTTTTACGATACGTAATTATCTTTTAATTAATTAAAAATAATGTGTAAAGTAAGTAAAACCATTTTTAATTGTGGAGTTAGGTTAGGTAGAATTTAGCCTTCTGGAGACAGCAACTGGGGGAATTCATTAGCTTACGGGAGACAACTTCACAAATAGGACGCAGGCTGATTTTTTAGCCCCCTTTCAGACAAAATAGTGTGTCTTATATGCCATAAAATATTGTACTCCTAGGGCTCTGCTATTAGCGCCCATAACCAGTTCTAAGGGACAACCCTACCACAGGAACCAAACCCAAAAAGGCACCTTTTTGCAAAATCTGCATCCATCCTCAAATGGGTTCGTCAAGCGTACAAATTGTAAAATTCTTTAGATTCTTCGACACGTGGTGAATCCGATGCACAGTTCCTGGAAGGACTGGCTTCCACAAGTAGCAGAATCCATCAATGGATCTATCAATAGCTTTTCAGGAAAATAGCCATACTACATAATTTATGGTGCCAATAGATGCTTGCTCTATGATCAACTAGCAGGAACCCCACAACCTGTATGCAACATGGATGACCATGCCAAGAAGCAAATCAATGTTTTCACAGCATTCATGAAAAAGTACAAAAGCATTTAACAGCCTCACGTGCTGAAATGATCTGCAAGCAACATAAAAACCCAAGCCTGTAACTCCAAAAATAGGAGACGCAGTAACGACAAAAGCACCGGAACGTACATCAAAACTTTTGCCTAAATTCACAGGTCCCTACCTGATTAAAGGAAAAGAACATGGAAACAAATTTCATGTAGTTGACCCAACGACAAATGTCACTGACATAGTTCATGTAGATAGAATGATAAAAGTTAGCAGACACTTAGTAAGGACCCCTAATGTCCGTTAATTACAGCCTACTTCTACTACGACAGTTGCTCAACACAACAATAAACAATA
>NW_024746464.1:0-10159 GCF_018991925.1 Homarus americanus | reverse complement strand
AAGGAAGGACTCAAGAAAATCAGACAATTATCCATTCAGCTGCATTAGCGAAACACCTCCGTGGAATTGGATCTTATTACCAAGTCTTTAATTACTGGTGGGAGACAGAGGCAAGGTAAATAATTGTATGAAGACTTGCCCAGACGCCCCCCCACCCCCCCCCACCCCCCTCCCTACCATGATCGGATGAGATGTGAATATGTTGCCTCTTATACATACAATAAAACAACTCTGAATACCGGACTCCCTTGTACAGGATACTGGAACAAGATATTCGCTTTTGTTCGGTATTTATTTTATTGGTTGTATCGGACCACTACAGTACGGTTAAGGGGATATTTTTGTTCAGTATAATCCATAATTTAACACGTGAGACTGAAGCCTCTAATTGTTTAACAGTGTAAAGAATATGTCCTTTGATCAAGAGAGTCTGTGTGTGTGTATTTGTTGACATTACTCGCAGTCTATCAAACACCTCGCTGCTGTTACCATTGTCTGATCATAGTAGAATGTATCAGGTCTTTCTCGCCACATATTACAGTAGTACAGTACTATAACAGTGTACGTGAGGTCTGTTTTTACTGTACAGCTTTATATTGGTATGTTGCTTAATGATCGGTAATTGTTTATTTTATTATGTATTACTGCGATAGATAGAATTTTGCCTTGATTTTCATTTTATTGTTAGAATATTTATAAGGTTCCTACAATTCACATCACCTGAGGCGGCTGATGTATATATTACAGTTCACCTCTTAGAGCTGCTATAACACACACACACACACTCCCTCAAGCTCTCGGACTAAACAGCACATGATCTCAACACTGATGTATCATGCAATTTGCCTGCACCTGAAACTCAATACCGTTGTCTATTCACCCAGATTTAACATTCAGTTGCAATATACACATTCTACCTCGATTTATGCTAATGTAGAACACCAAGGCAGCGTGTTGCATTTGTATTGAATGGTTCCCTGGTCCCAGTTTACTTTGTTTCATGCAAGATATCTCTTAATGATGACATTTGTAGTGAACAGCAGCCTGACATATGATTATTTTTGCATTTATGTTTCGTGCAGCTCAGCCCTCAGTGTTGACGTTGTAAGAACATCTACTTGGACACAGTTTATACCTCTTCATGCAGCTTAACTCTTCATGATAAAATGTGTAATAACAGCTGCCTCGCCCAACTTTATACTTCTTAATGATCTTAACTCTCAATGTTTACAGTTGTAATGGACAGTTGACTGGCCTAAGTTTATATTGCTTTACAAAACTTAATTCTAAAAGCGAAGACGTTCATTACTGTTGCTTTTGCAGTATTGTAATTTATTTTAATGTAGTTTTGTTCTGCTCTTAATTTGGCGATCATTTTTTGTTGTAAATAACCCTAAAAAAATCCACACATAAACTTTACTGAAATTCATAAAATATTATACAAGTTAATACAGTTTTTATTTATGAATCTTCCTGTATTTATGCATCAATGATAAAGTTATGCTGAAGATGACATGGGTCCTGGTTATAGACTTGCAGTACGAGAGAACTTTTTTGATAGTCGGGTTGTTCTAAAGCACACACACACACACACACACACACACACTGACTGTTGTACAATAAACATGGTGTCTTCATTGCCATCTTGAGGACACATTCCTCCTGGGAGTAAAACAAACGCCAGCAGACAAGACAAAGAGAACTTCATAATCGTCAAGAGAGTGAAGTGCACTAGTGACAAATACTTCACCCAACTGAGTATATTTGGGGCTAGTGAAGGTGAAGTGTAGCAGGCGTCAACCACTCTAGGTGCACGGTGCCTCATGGTGAAACACACACTAGACTCTAGAGTAATTTGCACCTAGACACCGGACGTGACGTGACTCAGACGTGAGTCAAGTGCAATATGGAAGCTTAATTCATACTTTCTGTATTTTCCTTTTCTAAGTAATCCTTCATAATGCCGCCAGTTTCAATATCCATTAAAATAATAAATCATCATTTTTTTCCTCATTCACTAGCATTATGTACATTATACTTAAATAAAATTTTAATGCTCAGAAATGAGAATAATGAGTTCTGGATTTTTCATTACAGTTCATTTTACCGTCAGGTGAGATGCACTCTACTATGGTGAAAAACACTCTAGAGTGCATCTCACCTGGTGGTAAAAGGCACTCTAGAGGTGCAAATTACTCTTGTGTGTGTTTCACCATGAGCCACCGTGCACTCTAGAGCCCAGCCCACCTAGAGTGGCTGACGCCTGCTACACCGGCCTCCACTGAGACAACCCTCCTCACTCGCTAAGCTCTGTTCTCAAAGGCTTTACAAGGCGGAAAATTCCCACAGTCAGTCTGTGTCTCCCTCGAGAACAATGCTTTAGTTTCTCACCAACGTCATATGTATATTTTACACACGTATTTTGCATGGTGGTGGCTAAGATGTAGTCAACATGACACTTGAGGATATCTCTTATGTATGTGCACGGTCTTGTGTCGTGCTAGAGAACGTGTACCACCGGGAAGCTCAGCTGCCGCGGTAATGTGTGAACAAGCACATGGGCGGCGCCTCACTATGAGTGAGTGATGGTCTAGTGTTTACTTCCACACTGTGAGTGTCCCACAACTTTGAGTGTTAACTGACTTTTACTATAATACTAAAGTTGATGCATAAATTAATGTGTGATGTACGATGAATATAATGACATCACCTTAATTCTTGATTCAATTATGCCAGTTTGTGTACCCAACTTTATCAAGATTCGGGATCATCACAAAAGCACATCACCCTGTTTTACGTACACACACACACACACAAGAAAATGCAAATAGAATGCAACTTCATACAACATGCTCCATTTACTTTTTCCTGACGTCGTTCTGTCAACACTCGATAACACCTGTTCATGACAGAGCGACCCCTGAACACCGCCATTTACATGTGCAACCCCGTGTTAGGTTAGGTTGTCTGGTGTTGTTCAGTGTGTCTAGAGTTGGTGGCAGTATTTAATGAATTATACATGTACTGCTTCACATCTTGGAGAATTATACAACTACTGCGTCACATCTTGGAGGATTATTATGACGGCGTTATATAAGAGAAGCATTTTAGGAACATCCGACCAGAAGTTTGATTTATTTATTTACCTCATGGGCAAAACAACATAGGCGTGGCTTATGATGTTAAATATTTAAGGCAATTATATACATTAAGGTAGACTACAGGTAGGAAATATATATTGAAGGATGATGACTCATATTGTGTGAGAGAGACTGTATCCACCTTGTCTCACCTGCACACACACCGTATTATTGTGTGGGAGAAGGAGAGGGAGGGAGAAGGAGGGAGGGAGAAGGAGAGGGAGGTTCTTACACTGTACCATCACATGAAGGTGGTCCTTTATTTGTATTTAATGACGTTGTTGGAGGGGGATGGGAGAGTGCCAGGCGGAACACCCTGACTTACTGACTCAAATACTGTAGTTGTGACAGAGAAGAAAGACCAGATAATTAAAAGAAAGAAGAAGGGAATAAGCAAGAATACAATTATTCTCATAAATATTACATACAATACCACTTTCTGCCTCATAAGATATGTTGATCAAGTGATCATTTGTGGTCAAGTTTTCCAGTTACCTGAGATAATCTGAGTTGATCATCATTTGTAGCTTTCTTTTCATCCTTTCTATGTTGCCTGCATCTTTACTTTCTCTTAGTTCCCCTCTCAGGTCCTTTGCTTTCTTTCCGGTTTTCTTTGCAGATTTTTGTGATGGTACTCAGCGGTTTTCCACGCCCTTGAGCTCTCTCTCTCTCTCTCTCTCTCTCTCTCTCTCTCTCTCTCTCTCCAGGTCCTTTACAGTTCTTCCACAAAACCTCTCAGAAAAATATCGTCATTTCCTGAATTGTATATTGTATAGGTTTCAGGTACCGAGGGTGAGAGTTGAACAACACACACACACACACACACACACACACACACACACACACACACACACACGTACCATTATTTCCACATATTTTCCTTGTATGAATAATAGCAATAAGAAAATAAAGGCTCCTTGGCTAGTGGGTAGAGGATCTCGTTTTTCTTGTAGTTCTGTGTATATTTTTTCACGAAACGACTTCCTGAGCCGAGGCTTCCTAGGCGGGGATATGGAAGAATCTTGTGTATTGAGCGAGGAAGTGTATTGTGTGTCTTGGTGAGGGGTATTTCCTCGTGTGGGTTAAAGTATATGTGTTTGGGTGTATGAATGTATAGTGTGTGTATAAATGTAGAATGTGGACATTGAATAGTGTATAATTGTATAGATATGTAATGTGTAAATAGGTTTGAGTGTGTATGAATGTATAGATATGTAATGTGTAAATAGGTTTGAGTGTGTATGAATGTATAGATATGTAATGTGTAAATAGGTTTGAGTGTGTATGAATGTATAGTGTGTGTATAAAATGTAGAATGTGGGATGTTTGGAATAGTGTATACTGTATAGATATGTACGTAAATAGTTTATGTAAAGGAATGTATAGATATGTAATGTGTATGTATGTTTGAGTGTGTATGAATGTATAGATATGTAATGTGTATGTATGTTTGAGTGTGTATGAATGTATAGATATGTAATGTGTATGTATGTTTGAGTGTGTATGAATGTATAGATATGTAATGTGTATGTATGTTTATGACCAAGAGAGTTTATAGAAGCATTATCGTGTATATCCAGGATAAGAAAGATGACTAATATGCATAATTGTGTAACAAGAGATAGGTTTATACCTTACATTTAAACAGGTGATGACTTATATGTAATAGCTCTCTCGCTTTTGTTGAGGTTTGCAGTGTGTGTTGGAAGCCTGTATGAGTTCAATTATCCTCAAGCCAGACAGGTTGATCCAAGGAGGCGATTCAGGTTTATTTATAGAGATACAGAATAAAAAAAAATCCTATATGAAGTTTCTTTAAGGATTCTTTCTTTAAGGGCATTAGCCCACCCGGGCACGGGTCATTTTTAATGACCCACATCAAGGCCCGGGGGGCGAAAATATAATAAAACAATAATAATAATTATGCCAATGATGATGATAATGGTAATAATAATAATAATAGTAATAAAATTAATATAAATATATTTAATAAATAACAATTATAATAAAAGAAAATAATAATAATAATAATAATAATAATAATAATAATAATAATAATAATAATAATAAAATTAATAACAATATTTAAAAAAAAAATTATAATAAAAGGAAATACACATACAGTAATAATAAAAGTCTATAAAAATTATAAATAATAATGATAATAATAATACCCCCTGTAATAATAAAGAGTCATGAATAAATTCAAAAACAAAAAAATTAAAATATCAATAGTGAGAAATGATATATGTATGTTGTGTTGTTAATAGTAAGAGTAACAATTAAGACCCTGCAATTGTGTGTAAATGAGGCAGAAAGTCAGATCAACAACCTGGGACTTGGTCACAATTTTTGTGATGCCATATGGCAGCAGGGTCTACCATTAGACAAGCTTTTAGTTTTTTAGTTTAACAAATTTATTGGCAGAGCTTGTAGTACAGTTTGCCTATTCTGAGTAATTCAGTCAGGTCTTGACACTGAGGGTGGTATCACTTCTCACTGTCACGCAGGACAGAGGTTCACACACAAAGAAATACATCATATTCATTAACAACTATAAATGTATAGAGGTCAGATTCAAATGGATAATGTCACTGTTCACTGCCATGCAGGACAGAGGTTCGTACACAAAGAGTTGCATCATATTCATTGACAGTACATATACATATATATAAACACGCACACACACATATACATACATATACGTATATACATACACATATACACGTACACGCACATATACATGCACACACGCACACATACATACATATACGTCGGTCAGATTCATGTGGGTAATGTCACTTTCCACTGCCATACAGGACAGAGGTTCGTACACAAGAATGCATCATATTCATTGACACTATATGTAGGTCAGATTCATGTGGGTAATGCCACTGTTCACTGCCACGCAGGACAGAGGTTCGTACACAAAGAAGGAAATACATCACATTCACCAGCAGCATATATAGGTCAGTGGATCACATACATTGGAGTCATATTCTAATTGAAGACTAATCAGTGTGGGCTAGCAAATTTGGGATAAACAACAAGAATGTCCTCAAGCACACCTGATTCAATGAAGTAATTACATAGTTCAAGATACAGGTCAGGCTCTGGAAGCTCTTGACAGTTAGACAACACATTATGCTTCCAATATCTTCCCAGATGGTAGTACCTCCCTGTTTGTGAAATGGTTTAATCAAGAGTAAATAGATCTGTGGTAAAGTTGCAGGTAGAGTGTGAATAAAGCTTAGAATGGATCTTATAGGAAATAGAGTTCAGTATACCAAGTCTCTGGTAGACAAGGAGGTGAGGGTTTGGGTGGTTCAGTTTGGAACGGCCCGTGTGAGGGAACCAGTGACTCTTATAGTACAACACCTTGGCTACCACACTGAGTAAGAATCACCAAAACCATCCCATGTGTAATACTCTCAGGTGACCTACAACCATGGTGGCTCTTGTCTCAGTATATGTTGACTAGTACTACCTGAAGCCAGACTATATCAGAACATTACTAATGGCGACTTTGAAGCTGATTGGCTTATTATAATGATGACAATAATATTAAGGAACAATAACAAACGAAGAGAGAAATTAGGTATATAAATTATTTCTCTTTAATGTTTGGTTTATGACTTTATGGGTTGAATTTAAGACATAAAACACATTCCTCTCTGCATGGAATAGGTTTATTGCCTCTTACGTCGGTTTATGGCAGATTTATTTACTAATTTAGTGGTTGGCGGCAGCAGTCACCTGACATCATGAAGGTCATCACATCGTAATGTTTTAATACTGTTTGCCGTGTTAATACAGTTCGTCTTAAATCTGTTAGTACGCCAGTGATGTTTCCTTAGGGGAATATAATGATAAAAATGTTGTAAAACGGAGTTAACTGGAAATACAGTAAGGATTACAACATAAGCGTGGTGTGTGTTTGGTCGCGTGTGTGTGCGTGTGTGTGTGTGGGGACCAGTTGATGAAGATCGAGGCAGAAGTTAAATGAGATTCTCACTTAAACTCTGAGTTACTCGGGAGTTCACGACTGCTGCCGAAATTGACCAAGTTAGGATGACCCGAGAGACCAAGGATTAGGGGGTAGGTCTGGTCAGCGTAACGGGGGAGGGGGGGGTGTCGGGGCTCAGGGACTTCTGGGGTCAAAGGGTAACTCGGGTCAAGGTGAGGCTTGGGTAGTTGTGGGAACGGCTGAGGCCATTATCTGAAATGAACCAGAGTGAACAAAGACGGCTTGAGAGAGAGGGTGAGAGAGAGACGTGGTCAAAGAAGTTATTAACCTAGAACGAGTATTTTTTCTTTTTTTCTTTACCTCGGCTCTGTCCTTCAGCTCTCACCCTTAGCCCTCATCCTCACCCTTCACCCCGCTCCTCTCACCCTAACTCTCACCCCTCCCTCTCAACTTTTATCCTCGGCCCTCTCCCTCACCCTAACTCTCACTCCTCCCTCTCAGCCCTCACCTCAGACCTTGGGACAGCTACCTGGGTCAGTAATAGATCTCAGGTAGGATCTGTGTGACGCACCTGGTAAGTCCCCCACCATCATGCTTATGGTTGCTGCTGTTACTGTTACTGCTGTTAATATTGTTACTGTTGCTGCTGTTACTGTGGTGTAATAATGGTCAGCATGCTCGTCTGGTAAGCGAGCGGAGCCGGGTTCGATCCCCGGGCAGGGTGAAATTATGGGCAAGTGTCTTTAAGCCATTTGCCTCTGTCTACCCAGCAGTAATTGGGAACCTGGATGTTAATCGATTTGCGGATCGTGTTCCAGGGTAATGGTGAGCCAGTGCAGTTGGCGAATTGTCCGGTCTTCTTGGACTATTCCTTGACACTGAATCATGCAGCTCGTTAACTCAGGGGGTGGTTGTTGTGTTGGCGACAGCTTCTACACCTTTAACAGATTCACGCCTAGTTGGTCCTTGGGTCGGCCATCCTCGGTAACACGAAGAGCAACCATTATTATTTTAGTGTTGTTGATGCGGTTATTGATAGTTTTGTTGTTATTGTTGATGCTGGTGTTTGTGGTGATAACTGCTGCTGTTGGCTGTTGTGTCTATTCTTCTTTATCGTGGTATTTTATGAGGAACTGGACGAGTACACTGCCATATATATTATCATGACGGTTTTCTTGTTCTATATTGGTGATAAATGTCTTAAAATTAGTTTAAGTTAGGTTAGTTTAGTTTACTTTAGGTTAGGTTGACAGTCTTAATTGGTATGGATCTATAGGGATCTGGCAGCATGTCTGGACTGTTTCATCAACCTCCTTTTGTGTGCTTATTTGGCTTTTGTGGCGCCTTACAGTGAGAGAGGGTTTTAAATCTCTCTCTCTCACAGTTGGTAGTGGTAAAGAGCTCAAACACGTTTCTGATGATAATGATACAACTTTTTCTTGTGAGTGTTTCAACCTGCACGAGAAGTTCCTTGTTTATATTCCTCTTTTATTCTCTTTTATTTGTCTTTCTCCTAATTACTACGTGTCATTTTTATTGCTGTTCTTCTTATTATTTTCTTCCCGGTGATCATCTCGTTATCTTCACTTTGTATGAGGTGACTTGGGGGGGGGGTCTCCAGGGATGTTTATATACCGCTGAAGAAAGGACACGACACACACTGACGCCAGAGAGCCATACATCAAGGAAAGTTATCACATAGTGATATATGTTGCTTTAATTAAGTAGTTAATGTTGTATTTTATACCATAGGAAAGCAAGAGCGACAACCACCAGACTGTGTAATTTGTCAGATTTATTGTTTGTTTTAACTCACAATTACCACAAAACACAATAACATTTGACGGTAATTTCACAGTCCCTCTACACATTATGTTGACATTAGCTTAATTACCCCAATTGAAGGAAATATAAATGATGCATGAGTTTGTATTGTCATAAGTCATCATTAATGGTACGTTAATTATCATGTATATTTGCTTAACCATTGTCCAGGACTCCTCGATTCCTAGTGAGAGAAGTGATCAGTTTCCATCAGCAACAATGTCCATTTAACATCCTTGAAGCTTACCATTTAAATTTAATTAACCCTTCAGTAATTTTCACCCAGATGCTTATTTAATCAAGTTACGATTATCGTGTTGAATTTAATTAACTTTTCCGTCATTTTCTTCTCGACTTTTACTGGATCAAGTTATTCGCGTCATATATTTTCCAGATAATTAAAAAAAAAATCTAACCTCCCTCACCAGACACCGGCCAACCTAAATGATATCAACAACTTACCTTTTATCACGTAAGACAATTAACCTTCATAAAAGCATTAATAATTTGTCTTTAATAATGGCTTGTTTTTATTTTACCAAGATCATAAAGAGGAAACAATACCCAGCAATGGGTTGAAGGAGCTAATTATAATAACAGGCGAGGGAGGACTAGTTGCCCCGGGGTCTAACGCACGAGAGCTGGTGTATTGGTCCTCTGGGAGGCGTAAAGGAGAGGCCACGACTCTCACAGGTAAACTTAAAGGCAAAGAGATCAAAAACATGAAAGGCTATAAGAAATAATAGTAAATCAGTGCAGGTGTGAGAAGGTGGTACACCATTACTGTTATTTATGGTGGTATTGTAGTGTTTATTTATGGTGGTATTGTAGTGTTTACTTATGGTGGTATTGTAGTGTTAACTTATGGTGGTATTGTAGTGTTTATGGTGGTATTGTAGTGTTTATGGTGGTATTGTAGTGTTTACTTATGGTGGTATTGTATTGTTTACTTATGGTGGTATTGTAGTGTTTACTTGTGGTGGGATTGTAGTGTTTACATATGGTGGTATTGTAGTGTTTACTTTTGGTGGTATTGTAGTGTTTACTTATGGTGGTATTGTAGTGTTTGCTTGTGGTGGTATTGTAGTGTTTACTTATGGTGGTATTGTAGTGTTTGCTTGTGGTGGTATTGTAGTGCTTACTTGTGGTGGTATTGTAGTGTTTACTTATGGTGGTATTGTAGTGTTTACTTATGGTGGTATTGTAGTGTTTACTTATGGTGGTATTG
>NW_024746463.1:0-22110 GCF_018991925.1 Homarus americanus | reverse complement strand
TGCTGTACTCAGGATTTTTTGTGAACATTGACCCAATCACCGGACCTTGGAATCAGCTGTGTCTGCTGTGAGACACACACACACACACAAGTCTACGGGATTGCGGCAGCAATTTCACAATATCACGAATCTTAAATAAAGGATGTTATGTGTGTGATTTTCTAGATATCACAACAATGTCGAAGTGCAACCAAATAAATTCCTAATTCGAGGTATTGTTGCGAATTGCCAACAGGCTCGACTGGCCAGGATAGATCAAATAGCACCACATGTTAAGGTGATCGATCATCCACAGGGCAAGACACGCCTTTTAGAGCTGCTAGCCGACTACAGAAATATAGTAGCCTTGCCAGGGGAAACGCTAGGTCAGACAGATTTAACATCCCATCATATAGCGTTAAAGGAAGGAACCAACCCTATTTACGTACCAGCTTATAGACTACCTCATAGCCAGCGCGCTGTAGTGCAAGATATGGTACAGGGTATGTTAGATGAGAATATCATTAGACACTCAAAATCCCCCTTTAATAGCCCATTATTCCTCGTCCCGAAAAAGGATGGTGGATGGCGCCCTGTCATAGATTTCAGGCGCGTAAATGATCAAACAATCCCTGATAGGTACCCAATGCCTATCTTGAGTGACATATTGCAATCCTTAGGCAAGGATAATGCGGTATTTAGCAACTTAGATTTGCTTAGTGGGTATTGGCAAATACCACTCGATGAAAAATCACGAGAAATCACGGCATTTAGCACGCCTCTAGGCCACTGAGTTTCTACGAATGCCATTTGGTCTCAGAAATGCCCCACTAACATTTCAAAGAATGATCAACACCCTGTTTGCCGGACTAATTGGTAACACAGTCTGCGCTTATTTGGATGATCTAATAGTAGTCAGTAAGGACGTCGATTCCCATCTGATAAAACTGTGTGAAGTTTTGGCCAAACTTTCCACAGCAGGACTCAAAATAAAACTCTCAAAGTGCGAGTTTTTAAAATCCAAAATCCATTTCCTTGGTCATGTAGTCGACGGTGAGGGCATACACACAGTTAATGATAAAGTCAAAGCTGTATCTCAGTTCCCGCGTCCTACCTCAAATGATCATGTGCGTAGCTTTCTCGGATTATCTGGTTATTATCGTTCCTTTATCAAGGACTATGCTACATTAGCATCGCCCCTAACGAGGTTGCTCAAAAAAGATGCCGTGTTCATATGGGATGCTGAACACGAGGAAAGTTTTACGGCATTGAAGACAGCGCTAACCAATGCCCCGGTTCTAGCATTCCCAGACTACACTCAACCTTTCACTCTCTGTACTGACGCTTCCGGAATTGGAGTCGGAGCAGTGCTCATGCAAGAGGACACGCGTGGTGACCTGCTTGTGGGACATCGTGGAACAATGTCATTACTGCTTTGCGCAACGTGTCAGGTACGACTATTTGAGACACATTACCCTCAGGAGATTTTCTCGACCTATGGAGTATGTTATGTCGTAATTCAAACTGACTTAAGGGAAGAAATAACTTGGGGAGTTTAACATCCTCGCCCGATTCGAGAGCAAAAATAACAGCTGACCAATATGGGTCGCGTCGTTGCTCATCTTCCAGCTGCGAAAGAGTGAATGTTGATACAGGCATAACTGGTGCTATATTTCTTGACAGAGCGTCGGCGACAACATTCGCCCTCCCAGGTAAATACCTAAATTCGGGGTCAAACTCTTGAATTGTCAAATACCAGCGTGCTAATCTGCCTGATAAGTTTCTGCCATGGAACAGTTCGGTGACTGCCGCATGATCAGTAAAAACAACAAAGGACCCTAATGGAGTATACAAAGTCCCAAGATCGAGTATAACAAAGTCTTCTGATCGAGTATAACAAAGTCCCCTGATCGAGTATAACAAAGGCCCTGGTCGAGTATAACAAAGTTCCCTGATCGAGTATAACAAAGTCCCCTGATCGAGTATAACAAAGTCCCTTGATCGAGTAAAACAAACACCCCTGATTGAGTATAACAAAGTCCCCTAATCGAGTATAACAAAGCCCCCTAATCGAGTATAACAAAGTCCCCTGATCGAGTATAACTAAGTCCCCTTAGTGAGTATAACAAATGACCCAAATGGAGTATAACAAAGTCCAAAGATCGAGGATAACAAAGTCCTCTGATCGAGTAAAACAAAGTCCCCTGATCGAGTATAACAAAGTCCCCTGATCGAGCATAACAAAGTCCCTGATCGCGTATAACAAAGTCCCCTGATCCAGTATGACAAAGCCCGCTAATCGTGTAGAACAAATTCACCTGATCGGGTATAACAAAGTCCCCTGATCGAGTATAACAAAGTCCCCTGATCGAGTATAACAGAGTCCCCTGATTGAGTATTGCAAAGTCCCCGGATCGAGAATAACAAAGTCCCGTCATCTAGTATAACAAAGTCCCCTGATCGAGTATAACAAAGTCCCCTGATCGAGTAAAACAAAGCCCCCTCTTCGAGTATAAGAAAGTCCCCTGGTCGAGTATAACAAAGTCCCTGATCGAGTATAACAAAGCCCCATCATGGAGTATAACCAATTCACCGAATCGAGTATAACAAAGGCCCTTGGTCGAAAATAACAAAGTCCTTGATCGAGTAAAACAAAGTCCCCTGATCAACTATAACAAAGCCCCATCATCGAGTATAACCAATTCACCGAATCGAGTATAACAAAGGCCCTTGGTCGAAAATAACAAAGTCCATGATCGAGTAAAACAAAGTCCCCTGATCGACTATAACAAAGTCCCAAGATCGAGTAAATCAAAGCCCCCAGATCGAGTAAAACAAAGGCGCTTTATCGAGTATAACAAAGGCCCCTGGTCGAGTATAACAAAGTCCCCTAATCGAGTATAACAAAGGACCCTAATGGAGTATAACAAATTCCCAAGATCGAGTATAAGAAAGTCTTCCGATCGAGTATAACAAAGTCCCCTGATCGGGAATAACAAAGTCGCCTGATCGAGTATAACAAAGTTCAATGATCGAGTATAACAAAGTACCCTGATCGAGTAAAACAAACACCCCTGATCGAGTATAACAAAGTCCCCTGGTCGAGTATAAAAAAGCCCCCTAATCGAGAATAACAAAGTCCCCTGATCGAGTATAACAAAGCCCCCTGAAGGAGTATAACAAAGGCCACTGGTCGAGTATAGCAAAGTCATCTCATCGAGTATAACAAAGTCCCCTCATCGAGTATAACAAAGTCCCACTGATCGAGTATAACAAAGTCCCCTGATCGAGTATAACTAAGTCCCCTGATTGAGTATAACAAAGGAACTTTAATGAGTATAACAAAGTCCCAAGGAAGATAAGAGTATAACAAAAGACCCTAATCGATTATATAACAAAGTCCCTGGTCGAGTAAAACAAAGTCCCCTGATCGAGTATAACAAAGCCCACTGATCGAGTAAAACAAAGTCCCCTGATTGAGTATAACAAAGTAGTCTGATCGAGTATAACAAAGTCCCCTCATCGAGCATAACAAAAGTCCCTGGTCGAGTATAACAAAAGTCCATAGATAAAATTAAAAACAAGCACTAGTCGAGTACTACGCCGAAGTCACTGATAAAATTATGTAACAAAAGTCCTCTCACTTCAGTATAACAAGGCTTCCATCATCGAGTATGAACAATTCAACTGGAATCCATTATAACAAAGGTAGCCGGTAGAAATAAAAATGTCCTGATGGAGTAAACAAAAGTTCCCCTGATCAGAGTACCAACAAAAGTCACCCAAGGTCGAGCCAATAGCTTCCCTGATCCAGAGTGATAAAACTGCAGGCTCTTTACTTTCCGGTACTTCAGGTCCCTGGTCGAGAGTGTAACAAAGTCCTGGTCAGAGTATAAACAAAAGTCCTGGTCCGAGTAAAACAATCACCCCTTTTCGAGTATAACAAAGTCTCCTGATCGAGTATAACAAAGGACCCTAATGGAGTATAACAAAGTCCCAAGATCGAGTATAACAAAGTCTTCCGATCGAGTATAACAAAGTCCCCTGATCGGGAATAACAAAGTCCCCTGATCGAGTATATAAAAGATCCCTGATCAAGTATAACAAAGTCCCCTGATTGAGTAAAACAAACACCCCTGATCGAGTATAACAAAGTCCCTTGGTCGAGTATAAAAAAGCCCCCTAATCGAGTATAACAAAGTCCCCTCATCGAGTATAACAACACCCCCTCATCGAGTATAACAAAAGGGCTGGTCGGGATATACCAAAGTCACTCTCATCAGGGTATAACAAAGTCCCCTGATCCGAGTATAACAAAGTCCCCTGATCGAGTAAGCAAATAGCACCCTGATCGACATAAACAAGTCCCCTGATCAGAGTATAACAAAAGCCCTAATCGAGTATAACAAGACCTAATGGAGTATAGCAAAGTCAAGATCAGGTATAACAAAGTCCCCTGGTCAGAGTATAACAAAAATACTAATCGAGTATAACAAAGGACCCTAATGGAGTATAACAAAGTCCCAAGATCGAGTATAACAAAGTCCCCTGATCGAGTATAACAAAGTCCCCTGGTCGAGTATAACAAAGGCCGCTGGTCGGGTATAACAAAGTCCCCTGATCGAGTATAACAAAGGACCATAATGGAGTATCACAAAGTCCCAAGATCGAATATAACAAAGTCTTTCGATCGAGTATAACTAACTCCCCTGATGGAGTATAACAAAGGACCCTAATGGACTATAACAAAGTCCAAAGATCGAGTATAACAAAGTCCCCTGATCGAGTGTAACAAAGTCCCCTGATCGAGAAAAACAAACACCCCTGATCGAGTATAAGAAAGTCCCTGATCGAGTATAACAAAGCCCCATGATCGAGTATAACCAATTCACCGAATCGAGTATAACAAAGTCCCCTGATCGAGCATAACAAAGCCCCCTGATCGAGTATAACCAATTCACCGAATCGAGTATAACAAAGTCCCCTAATCGAGCATAACAAAGCCCCCTGATCGAGTATAACAAAGGCCCCTGGTCATGTATAACAAAGTCCCCTGATCGAGTATAACAAAGTCCCCTAATCGAGTATAACAAAGGACCCTAATGGAGTATAACAAAGTTCAAAAATCAAGTATAACAAAGTCCCCTGGTCAAGTATGACAAAGGCCCCTGGTCGAGTATAACAAAGTCCGTTGATCGAGTAAAACAAACACCCCTGATCGAGTATAACAAAGTCCCCTGATCGAGTATATAAAGTCCCCTAATCGAGTATAAAAAAGTCCCCTGATCGAGTATAACAAAGTCCCCTGATCGAGTGTAACAAAGTCCTCTCATCGAGTATAACAAAGCCCCATCATCGAGTATAACCAATTCACTGAATCGAGTATAACAAAGGCCCTTGGTCGAAAATAACAATGTCCCTGATCGAGTAAAACAAAGGCTCTTTATCGAGTATAACAAAGGCCCCTGGTCGAGTATAACAAAGTCCCCTGATCGAGTATAACAAAGTCCCCTGATCGAGTAAAACAATCACCCCTTTTCGAGTATAACAAAGTCTCCTGATCGAGTATAACAAAGGACCCTAATGGAGTATAACAAAGTCCCAAGATCGAGTATAACAAAGTCTTCCGATCGAGTATAACAAAGTCCCCTGATCGGGAATAACAAAGTCCCCTGATCGAGTATATAAAAGATCCCTGATCGAGTATAACAAAGTCCCCTGATCGAGTAAAACAAACACCCCTGATCGAGTATAACAAAGTCCCTTGGTCGAGTATAAAAAAAACCCCTAATCGAGTATAACAAAGTCCCCTCATCGAGTATACCAACACCCCCTCATCGAGTATAACAAAGACCCCTGGTCGAGTATAGCAAAGTCCTCTCATCGAGTATAACAAAGTCCCCTGATCGAGTATAAAAAAGTCCCCTGATCGAG
Source organism: Homarus americanus (assembly GCF_018991925.1). Taxonomy (NCBI): domain Eukaryota; kingdom Metazoa; phylum Arthropoda; class Malacostraca; order Decapoda; family Nephropidae; genus Homarus; species Homarus americanus. The sequence continues at coordinate 16,197 of NW_024746463.1, read as the reverse complement.
TAAAACAATCCTTACATGATCCGAGTATAACAAAGTCCCTGATCGAGTATAACAAAGCCCTAATCGAGTATAACAAAGGACCCTAATGGAGTATAACAAAGTCCCAAGATCGAGTATAACAAAGTCCCCTGATCGAGTATAACAAAGTCCCCTGGTCGAGTATAACAAAGGCCGCTGGTCAAGTATAACAAAGTCCCCTGATCGAGTATAACAAAGGACCCTAATGGAGTATTACAAAGTCCCAAGATCGAATATAACAAAGTCTTCCGATCGAGTATAACTAACTCCCCTGATGGAGTATAACAAAGGACCCTAATGGAGTATAACAAAGTCCAAAGATCGAGTATAACAAAGTCCCCTGATCGAGTGTAACAAAGTCCCCTGATCGAGAAAAACAAACACCCCTAATCGAGTATAAGAAAGTCCCTGATCGAGTATAACAAAGCCCCATGATCGAGTATAACCAATTCACCGAATCGAGTATAACAAAGTCCCCTGATCGAGCATAACAAAGCCCCCTGATCGAGTATAACCAATTCACCGAATCGAGTAAAACAAAGTCCCCTGATCGAGCATAACAAAGCCCCTGATCGAGTATAACAAAGGCCCCTGGTCATGTATAACAAAGTCCCCTGATCGAGAATAACAAAGTCCCCTGATCGAGTAAAACAATCACCCCTGATCGAGTATACCAAAGTCTCCTGATCGAGTATAACAAAGCCCCCTGTTCGAGAATAACAAAGTCCCCTGATCGAGTATAACAAAGCTCCCTGATCGAGTATAACAAAGTCCCATGATCGAGTATAACTAAGTCCCTTGATTGAGTACAACAAAGGACCCTAATGGAGTATAACAAAGTCAAAAAATCGAGTATAACAAACACCCCTGATCGAGTATAAAAAAGTCCCCTGATCGAGTAAAACAAACACCCCTGATCGAGTATAACAAAGTCCCCTGATGAGTAAAACAAAGGACCCTAATGGAGTATAACAAAGTCCCAAGATCGAGTATAACAAAGTCCTCTGATCGAGTAAAACAAAGTCACCTGATCGAGTAAAACAAAGCCCCCTCGTCGAGTATAAGAATAGTCCCCTGATCGAGTATAACAAAGGCTCTTGGTCGAAAATAACAAAGTCCCTGATCGAGTAAAACAAAGTCCCCTGATCGAGTATAACAAAGTCCCAAGATCGAGTAAATCAAAGCCCCCTGATCGAGTATAACAAAGTCCGCTGATCGAGTACAACAAAATCACCTGATCGGGTATAACAAAGTCCCCTGATCGAGTATAACAAAGTCCCTTGATCGAGTATAACAAAGTCCCCTGATCGAGTATTACAAAGTCCCCGGATCGAGAATAACAAAGTCCCGTCATCGAGTATAAGAAAGCCCCCTGATCGAGTATAAGAAAGGCCACTGATCGAATATACCTATGTGCCTAGTCGAGTATATAAAAGTCCCCTAATTGAGTATAACAAAGTCCCCAGATCGAGTATAACAAAGTCCCCTGTTCGAGTATAACAAAGTCCCCTAATCGAGTAACACAAACACCCCTGATCGAGTATAACAAAGTCCCCTGATTGAGTATAACAAAGGACCCTAATGGAGTATAACGAAGTCCCAAGATCGTGTATAACAAAGTCTTCCGATCGAGTAAAAAACAAAGTCCCCTAATCGAGTAAAACAAAGCCCCCTCGTCGAGTATAAGAATAGTCCCCTGGTCGAGTATAACAAAGTCCCTGATCGAGTATAACAAAGCCAAATGATCGAGTATAAACAATTCACCGAATCGAGTATAACCAAGGCTCTTGGTCGAAAACAACAAAGTCCCTGATCGAGTAAAACAAAGTCCCCTGATCGAGTATAACAAAGTCCCAAGATCGAGTAAATCAAAGCCCCCTGATCGAGTATAACCAAGTCCGCTGATCGAGTACAACAAAATCACCTGATCGGGTATAACAAAGTCCCCTGATCGAGTATAACAAAGTCCCCTCGTCAAGTATAACAAAGTCCCCTGATCGAGTATTACAAAGTCCCCGGATCGAGAATAACAAAGTCCCGTCATCGAGTATAAGAAAGCCCCCTGATCGAGTATAAGAAAGGCCACTGATCGAATATACCTATGTGCCTAGTCGAGTATATAAAAGTCCCGTGGTCGAGTATAACAAAGTCCCCTGATCGAGTATAACAAAATCCCCTGATCGAGTATAACAAAGTCCCATGATCGAGTATAACAAAGTCCCTTGATCGAGAATAACACAGTCCCCTGAACGAGTATAACAAAGCCCCCTCATCGAGTATAAAAAAGCCCCCTGGTCGAGTATAACAAAGACCCTGATCGAGTATAACAAAGCCCTCTCATCGATTATAACAAAGCCCCCTCATCGAGTATAAAAAAAGCCCCCTGGTCGAGTATAACAAAGTCCCTTGGTCGAGTATAACAAAGTCCCATGATCGAGTATAACAAAGGCCCCGAATCGAGTATAACAAAGGCCCCTGGTCGAAAATAACAAAGTCCACTGATCGAGTATAATAAAGTCCCTGATCGAGTATAACAAAGTCCCAAGATCGAGTACAACAAAGCCCCCCGATCGAGTATAACAAAGTCCGCTGATCGAGTAAAACAAAGTCACCTGGCCGAGTAGTAACAAAGTCCCTTGATCGAGTATAACAAAGCACCCCTCATCGAGTTTAACAACCCCCCTGAACGAGTATAAAAAAGCCCCCTGGTCGAGTATAACAAAGTCCCCTGGTCGAGTATAACAAAGTCCCATGATCGAGTATAACAAAGGCCCTTTATCGAGTATAACAAAGGCCCCTGATCGAGTATAACAAAGTCCCCTGATCGAGTATAACAAAGCCCCCTCATCGAGTATAAAAAAGCCCATGGTCGAGTATAACAAAATCCCTGGTCGAGTATAACAGTCCCTGGTCGACTATAACAAAGTCCCCTGGTCAAGTATAACAAGATCCTGATCGAGTATAACAAATCCCCTGATCGAGTATAACAAAGTCCCCTGATCGAGTAAAACAAAGCCCCCTGATCGAGTATAACAAAGTCCCCTGGTCGAGTATAACAAAGTCCCCTGATCGAGTATAATAAAGTCCCCTGATCGAGTATAACAAAGCCCCCTCATCGAGTATAAAAAAGCCCATGGTCGAGTATAACAATGTCCCCTGGTCGAGTATAACAAAGTCCCCTCGTCGAGTATAACAACGTCCCATAATCGAGTATAACAAAGGACCCTTATCGAGTATAACAAAAGCCCCTGGTCGAGTATAACAAATTCCCCTGATCGAGTATAACAAAGTCCCCTCATCGAGTATAACAAAGTCCCCTGATCGAGTAAAACAAACACCCCTGATCGAGTATAACAAAGTCGCCTTTTCGAGTATAAGAAAGCCCCCTGATGGAGTATAACAAAGTCCCCTGATCGAGTATAACTAAGTGCCCTAATCGAGTATAACAAAGTCCCCTGATCGAGTATAACAAAGTCCCCTTATCGACTACAATAAAGCCCCTGATCGAGTATAACAAAGTCCCCTGGTCGTGTATAACAAAGTGCCGTGATCGAGAATAAGAAAGTCCCCTGATCGAGTTTAACAAAGTCCCCTTATCGAGTACAATAAAGCCCCTGATCGAGTATAACAATGTCCCCTGATCGAGTGTAACAAAGTCCCATTATCGAGTATAACAAAGGCCCCTGATCGAGTATAACAAAGCCCTCTCATCGAGTTTAACAAAACCCGCTGATCGAGTATAAAAAAGCCCTCTGGTCGAGTATAACAAAGGCCCCTGGTCGAAAATAACAAAGTCCCCTGAACGAGTATACTAAAGACCCCTGGTCGAGTATAACAAAGTCCCAAGATCGAGTAAATCAAAGCCCAATGATCGAGTATAACAAAGTCCGCTGATCGAGAACAACAAAATCACATGATCGGGTATAACAAAGTCCCCTGATCGAGTATAACAAAGTTCCCTGATCGAGTATAGCAAAGTCCACTGATCGAGTATAACAAAGACTCCGGATCGAGAATAACAAAGTCCCGTCATTGTGTATAACAAAGCCCCATGATCGAGTATAAGAAAGGCCACTGATCGAATATAACAATGTCCCTAGTCGAGTATATACAAAGTCCCCTGATCGAGTATAACAAAGTCCCCAGATCGAGTATAACAAAGTCCCCTCATCGAGTATACAAAGTCTCCTGATCGAGTATAACAAAGTCCCCTGATCGAGTGTAACAAAGTCCCCTGATCGACTATAACAAAGTCCCCTGACCAAGAATAACACAGTCCCCTGATTGAGTATAACAAAGCCCCCTCATCGAGTACAAAAAAGCTCCCTGGTCGAGTATAACAAAGTCCCATGATCGAGTATAACAAAGGCCCCGAATCGAGTATAACAAAGGCCCCTGGTCGAATATACTAAAGTCCCCTCATCGAGTATAACAAAGTCCCAAGATCGAGTACAACAAAGCCTCCCGATCGAGTATAACAAAGTCCGCTGATTGAGTATAACAAAGCCCCCTCATCGAGTATAAAAAAGCCCCCTGGTCGAGTATAACAAAGTCCCCTGGTCGAGTAAAACAAAGTCCCCTGGCCGAGTACAACAATGTCCCCTGATCGAGTATAACAAAGCCCCCTTATCGAGTTTAACAAAACCCCCTAATCGAGTATAAAAAATGCCGCCTGGTCGAGAAAACAAAGTCCCCTCGTCGAGTATAACAAACTCCCATGATCGAGTACAACAAAGGCCCCTTATCGAGTATAACAAAGGCCCCTGGTCGAGTATAACAAGATCTCCTGATCGAGTGTAACAAATTCCCCTGATCGAGTATAACAAAGTCCCCTGATCGAGTAAAACAAAGCCCCCTGATCGAATATAACAAAGTCCCCTGGTCGAGTATTACAAAGTCCCCTGGTCGAGTATAATAAAGTCCCCTGATCGAGTATAACAAAGCCCCCTCATCGAGTATAAAAAAGCCCATGGTCGAGTATAACAAAGTCCACTGGTCGAGTATAACAAAGTCCCCTGGTCGAGTACAACAAAGTCCCATAATCGAGTATAACAAAGGCCCCTTATCGAGTATTACAAAAGCCCCTGGTCGAGTATAACAAATTCCCCTGATCGAGTATAACAAAGTCCCCTCATCGAGTATATCAAAGTCCCTGATCGAGTAAAACAAACACCCCTGATCGAGTATAACAAAGTCCCCTTATCGAGTATAAGAAAGCCCCCTGATGGAGTATAACAAAGTCCCCTGATCGAGTATAACTAAGTGCCCTAATCGAGTATAACAAAGGACCCTAATGGCGTATAACAAAATCAAAAGATCGAGTATAACAAAGTCCCCTGATCGAGTATAACAAAGTTCCTTGATCGAGAATAACAATGTCCATTTATCGAGTATAACTAAGTCCCCTCATCGAGTATAACAAAGGGCCCTAATGGAGTATAACAAAGTCCTAAGATCGAGTATAACGAAGTCCTCTGATCGAGTATAACAAAGTCCCCTGATCGAGTGTAACAAAGTCCCTTCGTCGAGTATAAAAAATCCCCTTGATCGAGTATAAGAAAGGCACCTGATCTAATATAACAATGTCCGTAGTCGAGTATATACAAAGTCCCCTGATCGAGCATACCAAAGTCCCAAGATCGAGTATAACAAATTCCCTTCATCGAGTACAACAAAGCCCCCTGATCGAGTATAAAAAAGTCCGCTGATCGAGTATAACAAAGTACCCTGATCGAGTATAACAAAGTCCCCAGAGCGAGTATAACAAATTCCCTGATCGAGTATAACAAAGTCCCCTGATCGAGTATAACAAAGTCCCGTCATCGAGTATAACAAAGCCCCCAGATCGAGTATAAGAAAGGCACCTGATCGAGTAAAAAAAAGGCCCCTGGTCGAGTATAACAAAGTCCCCTGGCCGAGTATAACAATGTCCCCTGATCGAGTATAACAAAGCCCTCTCATCGAGTTTAACAAAACCCGCTGATCGAGTATAAAAAAGCCCTGGTCGAGTATAACAAAGTCCCCTGGTCGAGTATAACAAAGTCCCATGATCGAGTATTACAAAGGCCCCGAATCGAGTATAACAAAGGCCCCTGGTCGAAAATAACAAAGTCCCCTGAACGCGTATACTAAAGTCCCCTGGTCGAGTATAACAAAGTCCCAAGATCGAGTATAACAAAGCCCCCCGATCGAGAATAACAAAGTCCGTTGATCGAGTATAACAAAGCCCCCTGATCGAGTATAACAAAGCCCCCTCGTCGAGTATAAGAAAGTCCCCTGGTTGAGTAAAACAAAGTCCCCTGATCGATTATAACAAAGGACCCTAATGGAGTATAACAAAGTCCCAAGATCGAGTATAACAAAGTCCTCTGATAGAGTATAACAAAGTCCCCTGATCGAGTATAACAAAGTCCCGTCATCGAGTATAACAAAGCCCCCTGATCGAGTATAAGAAAGGCACCTGATCGAATATAACAATGTCCCTAGTCGAGTATATACATAGTCCCCTGATCGAGTATAACAAAGTCCCCAGATCAAGTATAACAAAGTCCCCTGATCGAGTATAACAAAGCCCCCTCATCGAGTATAAAAAAGCCCCCTGGTCGAGTATAACAAAGTCCATGATCGAGTATAAAAAAGCCCTCTGATCGAGTAAAACAAAGCCTCCTCATCGAGTAAAAAAAAGGCCCCTGGTCGAGTATAACAAAGTCCCATGATCGAGTATTACAAAGGCCCCGAATCGAGTATAACAAAGGCCCTTGGTCGAAAATAACAAAGTCCCCTGAACGAGTATAACAAAGTCCCAAGATCGAGTATAACAAAGCTCCCGATCGAGTATAACAAAGTCCGTTGATCGAGTATAACAAAGCCCCCTAATCGAGTATAACAAAGCCCCCTCGTCGAGTATAAGAAAGTCCCCTGGTCGAGAATAACAAAGTCCCTGATCGAGTATAACAAAGTCCCCTGATCGAGTAAAACAAACACCCTTGATCGATTTTAACAAAACCCCCTGATCGAGTATAAAGAAGCCCCCTCTTCGAGTATAACAAAGTCCTTTGGTCGAGTATAGCAAAGTCCCATGATCGAGTATAACAAAGGCCCCTTATCGAGTATAACAAAGGCCCCTGGTCGAGTATAACAAGATGCCCTGATCTAGCATAACAAATTCCCCTGATCGAGTATAAAAAAGTCCCCTGATGGAGTATAACAAAGTCCCCTGATCGAGTATAACAAAGAACCCTAATGGAGTATAACAAAGTCCCAAGATCGAGTATAACAAAGTCCTTTGATCGGGAATAACAAAGTCCTCTGATCGAACATAACAATGTCACGTCATCGAGTATAACAAAGCCCCCTAATCGAGTATAGCAAAGCCCATGATCGAGTATAAAAAAGTCCCATGATCGAGTATAACAAAGTCCCCTGATCGAGTATAACAAAGTCCCCTCGTCGTGTATAACAAAGTCCCCTGGTCGAGTATTACAAAGTCCCCTGATCGAGTATAACAAAGCCCCCTCATCGAGTTTAACAAAACCCCCTGATCCATTATAAAAAAGCCCCCTGGTCGAGTATAACAAAGTCCCCTGGTCGAGTATAATAAAGTCGAATGATCGAGTATAACAAAGTCCCTCATCGAGTATAACTAAGTCCCTGATCAAGTATAACAAGAACCCTAATGGGTATAACAAAGTCCAAGATCCAGTATAAGTCCTTTGATTATAACAAAATTCTCTGATCGAACATAACAATGTCCGTCATCGAGTATAACAAAGCCCTAATCGAGTATAGCAAAGCCCATGATCGAGTATAAAAAAGTCCCATGATCGAGTATAACAAAGTCCCCTGATCGAGTATAACAAAGTCCCCTCGTCGTGTATAACAAAGTCCCCTGGTCGAGTATTACAAAGTCCCCTGATCGAGTATAACAAAGCCCCCTCATCGAGTTTAACAAAACCCCCTGATCCATTATAAAAAAGCCCCCTGGTCGAGTATAACAAAGTCCCCTGGTCGAGTATAATAAAGTCGAATGATCGAGTATAACAAAGTCCCCTCATCGAGTATAACTAAGTCCCCTGATCAAGTATAACAAAGGACCCTTATGGCGTATAACAAAGCCCCAAGATCGCTTATAACAAATTCTCCTGATCGAGTATAACAAAGTCCCCTGATCGAGTACAACAAAGTGCCCTGATCGAGTATAACAAAGTGCCCTGATCGAGAATAACAAAGTCCCTGATCGAGTATAACAAGGTCCACTTATCGAGTATAAGAAAGGCACCTGACCGAATATAACGACGTCCCGAGTCGAGTAAAACAAACACTCCTGATTAAGTATAACAAAGCCCCCTGATCGAGTATAACAAAGTCCCCTAATCGAGTATAACAAAATTCCCTGATTGAGTATAACAAAGTCCCCTGATCGAGTATAACAAAGTCCCCTGATCGAGTAAAACAAACACCCCTGGTCGAGTATAACAAAGTCCCCTGATCGAGTATAACAAAGCCCCCTGATCGAGTTTAACAAAGTCCCCTGAACGAGTATAACTAAGTCCCCTAATCGAGCATAACTAAGTCCCCTGATCGAGTATAACAAAGGACCCTCATGGAGTATAACAAAGTTCCAAGATCGAGTATAACAAAGTCCTCTGATCGAGTATAACAAAGTCCCCTGATCGAACATAACAATGTCCCGTCATCGAGTATAACAAAGCCCCCTGATCGAGTATAACAAAGTCCCCTTATCAGGTAAAACAAACACCCCTGGTCGAGTATAACAAAGTCCCTTGATCGAGTATAACAAAGCCCCCTAATCGAGTATAACAAAGTCCCCTGATCGTGTATAACTAAGTGCCCTAATCGAGCATAACTAAGTCCCCTGATCGAGTATAACAAAGTCCCAAGATCGAGTATAACAAAGCCCCCTGATCGAGTATAAGAAAGGCAACTGATCGAGTAAAAAAAAGGCCCCTGGTCGAGTATAACAAAGTCCCCTGGCCGAGTATAACAATGTCCCCTGATCGAGTATAACAAAGCCCTCTCATCGAGTTTAACAAAACCCGCTGATCGAGTAAAAAAAAGCCCTCTGGTCGAGTATAACAAAGGCCCCTGGTCGAAAATAACAAAGTCCCCTGAACGAGTAAATCAAAGCCCAATGATCGAGTATAACAAAGTCCGCTGATCGAGAACAACAAAATCACATGATCGGGTATAACAAAGTCCCCTGATCGAGTATAACAAAGTCCCCTGATCGAGTATAGCAAAGTCCACTGATCGAGTATAACAAAGTCTCCTGATCGAGTCTAACAAAGTCCGCTGAGCGACTATAACAAAGTCCCCTGAGAGAGTATAACAAAGTCCCCTGATCGAGTATAACAAAGCCCCCTCGTCGAGTATAACAAAGTCCCTGGTCGAGTATAACAAAGTCCTGATCGAGTATAACAAAGCCCCATGATCGAGTATAACCTATTCCCCGACTCGAGTATAACAAAACCCCTGATCGAGTATAAAGAAGCCCTCTTCGAAAGTATAAAACAAAGTCCTTTTGGTCGAGTATAACAAAGTCCTATGATCGAGTAGCAACAAAGGCCCTTATCGAGTATAACAAAGGCCCCTTGGTCGAGTATAACAAGATGCCCTGATCGAAAGTATAACAAATTCTGATCGAGTATAAAAAAGTCCCCTGATCGAGTATAACAAAGCCCCCTGATCGAGTATAACAAAGTTCCCTGATCGAGTATAACAAAGTCCCCTGGTCGTGTATAACAAAGTCCCCTGGTCGAGTATTACAAAGTCGCCTGATCGAGTATAACAAAGCCCCCTCATCGAGTTTAACAAAACCCCCTAATCGAGAATAAAAAAAGCCCCCTGGTCGAGTATAACAAAGTCCCCTGGTCGAGTATAATAAAGTCGAATGATAGAGTATAACAAAGTCCCCTGATCAAGTATAGCAAAGGTCCCTAATGGCGTATAACAAAGTCCCAAGATCGCTTATAACAAATTCTCCTGATCGAGTATAACAAAGTCCGCTGATCGAGTATAACAAAGTACCCTGATCGAGTATAACAAAGTGCCCTGATCGAGAATAACAAAGTCACCTGATTGAGTATAACAAAGTCCACTTATCGAGTATAAGAAAGGCACCTGACCGAATATAACAAAGTCCCGAGTCGAGTAAAACAAACACCCCTGATTAAGTATAACAAAGCCCCCTGATCGAGTATAACAAAGTCCCCTGATCGAGTATAAAAAAATTTCTGATCGAGTATAAAGTCCCTGATCGAGTATACAAAGTCCCCGACGAGTAAGAAAAACAAACACCCTGGTCGGTATAACAAAAGTCCTGATCATATAACAAAGCCCCCTGATCGAAAGTACAACAAAGTCCCTGATCGAAAGTAAAAACAAACACGCCTGGTCGAGTATAACAAAGTTCCCTGATCGAGTATAACAAAGCCCCCTGATCGAGTATAACAAAGTCCCCTGATCGAGCATAACTAAGTGCCCTAATCGTGCATAACAAAGTCCCCTGATCGAGTATAACAAAGGACCCTCATGGAGTATAACAAAGTCCCAAGATCGAGTATAACAAAGTCCTCTGATCGAGTATAACAAAGTTCCCTAAGCGAGTATAACAAAGTCCCGTCATCGAGTATAACAAAGCCCCCTGATCGATTATAAGAAAGGCACCTGATCGAGTAAAAAAAAGGCCCCTGGTCGAGTATAACAAAGTCCCCTGGCCGAGTATAACAATGTCCCCTGATCGAGTATAACAAAGCCCTCTCATCGAGTTTAACAAAACCCGCTGATCGAGTATAAAAAAGCCCCTGGTCGAGTTTAACAAAGTCCCCTGGTCGAGTATAACAAAGTCCCATGATCGAGTATTACAAAGGCCCCGAATCGAGTATAACAAAGGCCCCTGGTCGAAAATAACAAAGTCCCCTGAACGCGTATACTAAAGTCCCCTGGTCGAGTATAACAAAGACCCAAGATCGAGTATAACAATGCCCCCCGATCGAGAATAACAAAGTCCGTTGATCGAGTATAACAAAGCCCCCTGATCGAGTATAACAAAGCCCCCTCGTCGAGTATAAGAAAGTCCCCTGGTTGAGTAAAACAAAGTCCCCTAATCGATTATAACAAAGGACCCTAATGGAGTATAACAAAGTCCCAAGATCGAGTATAACAAAGTCCTCTGATAGAGTATAACAAAGTCCCCTGATCGAGTATAACAAAGTCCCGTCATCGAGTATAACAAAGCCCCCTGATCGAGTATAAGAAAGGCACCTGATCGAATATAACAATGTCCCTAGTCGAGTATATACATAGTCGCCTGATCGAGTATAACAAAGTCCCCAGATCAAGTATATCAAAGTCCCCTGATCGAGTATAAAAAAGCCACCTCATCGAGTATAAAAAAGCCCCCTGGTCGAGTATAACAAAGTCCCTGATCGAGTATAAAAAAGCCCTCTGATCGAGTAAAACAAAGCCTCCTCATCGAGTAAAAAAAAGGACCCTGGTCGAGTATAACAAAGTCCCATGATCGAGTATTACAAAGGCCCCGAATCGAGTATAACAAAGGCCCTTGGTCGAAAATAACAAAGTCCCCTGAACGAGTATACTAAAGTCCCCTGGTCGAGTATAACAAAGTCCCAAGATCGAGTATAACAAAGCCCCCGATCGAGTATAACAAAGTCCGTTGATCGAGTATAACAAAGCCCCCTAATCGAGTATAACAAAGCCCCCTCGTCAAGTATAAGAAAGTCCCCTGGTCGAGTATAACAAAATCCCTGATCGAGTATAACAAAGTCCCCTGATCGAGTAAAACAAACACCCTTGATCGATTTTAACAAAACCCCCTGATCGAGTATAAAGAAGCCCCCTCTTCGAGTATAACAAAGTCCTTTGGTCGAGTATAACAAAGTCCCATGATCGAGTATAACAAAGGCCCCTTATCGAGTATAACAAAGGCCCCTGGTCGAGTATAACAAGATGCCCTGATCGAGCATAACAAATTCCCCTGATCGAGTATAAAAAAGTCCCCTGATCGAGTATAACAAAGTCCCCTGATCGAGTATAACAAAGGACCCTAATGGAGTATAACAAAGTCCCAAGATCGAGTATAACAAAGTCCTCTGATCGAGTATAACAAAGTCCTCTGATCGAACATAACAATGTCACGTCATCGAGTATAACAAAGCCCCCTAATCGAGTATAAGAAAGGCACCTGATCGAATAAAACAATGTCCCTATTTGAGTATATACAAAGTCCCCAGATCGAATATAACAAAGTCCCCTGATCGAGTATAACAAAGCCCCTCATAGAGTATAAAAAAGCCCCCTGGTCGAGTATAACAAAGTCCGCAGATAGAGTTCAACAAAGTCACCTCATCGAGAATAACAAAGTCCCCTGATCGAGTATAACAAAGCCCCCTGATCGAGTATAGCAAAGCACATGATCGAGTATAAAAAAGTCCCCTGATCGAGTATAACAAAGTCCCCTGGTCGTGTATAACAAAGTCCCCTGGTCGAGTATTACAAAGTCCCCTGATCGAGTATAACAAAGCCCCCTCATCGAGTTTAACAAAACCCCCTGTTCCATTATAAAAAAGCCCCCTGGTCGAGTATAACAAAGTACCCTGGTCGAGTATAATAAAGTCGAATGATCGAATATAACAAAGTCCCCTGATCGAGTATAACTAAGTCCCCTGATCAAGTATAACAAAGGACGCTAATGGCGTATAACAAAGCCCCAAGATCGCTTATAACAAATTCTCCTGATCGAGTATAACAAAGTCCACTTATCGAGTATAAGAAAGGCACCTGACCGAATATAACGAAGTCCCGAGTCGAGTAAAACAAACACCCCTGATTAAGTATAACAAAGCCCCCTGATCGAGTATAACAAAGTCCCCTAATCGAGTATAACAAAATTCCCTGATTGAGTATAACAAAGTCCCCTGATCGAGTATAACAAAGTCCCTGATCGAGTAAAACAAACACCCCTGGTCGAGTATAACAAAGTCCCCTGATCGAGTATAACAAAGCCCCCTGATCGAGTATAACAAAGTCCCCTGATCGAGTATAACTAAGTGCCCTAATCGAGCATAACTAAATCCCCTGATCGAGTAAAACAAAGGACCCTCATGGAGTATAACAAAGTTCCAAGATCGAGTATAACAAAGTCCTCTGATCGAGTATAACAAAGTCCCCTGATCGAACATAACAATGTGCCGTCATCGAGTATAACAAAGCCCCCTCATCGAGTATAACAAAGTCCCCTTATCAAGTAAAACAAACACCCCTGGTCGAGTATAACAAAGTCCCCTGATCGAGTATAACAAAGCCCCCTAATCGAGTATAACAAAGTCCCCTGATCGAGTATAACTAAGTGCCCTAATCGAGCATAACTAAGTCCCCTGATCGAGTATAACAAAGGACCCTCATGGAGTATAACAAAGTCCCAAGATCGAGTATAACAAAGTCCTCTGATCGAGTATAACAAAGTCCCCTGATCGAGTATAACAAAGTCCCGTCATCGAGTATAACAAATCCCCCTGATCGAGTAAAAGAAAGGCAACTGATCGAGTAAAAAAAAGGCCCCTGGTCGAGTATAACAAAGTCCCCTGGCCGAGTATAACAATGTCCCCTGATCGAGTATAACAAAGCCCTCTCATCGAGTTTAACAAAACCCGCTGATCGAGTATAAAAAAGCCCCTGGTCGAGTATAACAAAGTCCCCTGGTCGAGTATAACAAAGTCCCATGATCGAATATTACAAAGGCCCCGACTCGAGTATAACAAAGGCCTCTGGTCGAAAATAACAAAGTCCCCTGAACGCGTATACCAAAGTCTCCTGGTCGAGTATAGCAAAGTCCCAAGATCGAGTATAACAAAGCCCCCCGATCGAGTATAACAAAGTCCGTTGATCGAGTATAACAAAGCCCCCTGATCGAGTATAACAAAGCCCCCTCGTCGAGTATAAGAAAGTCCCCTGGTCGAGTAAAACAAAGTCCCTGATCGAGTATAACAAAGCCCCATGATCGAGTATAACCAATTCCCCGAATCGAGTATAACAAAGTCCCCTGATCGAGTAAAACAAACACCCTGATCGAGTTGAACAAAACCCCCTGATCGAGTATAAAGAAGCCCCCTCTTCGAGTATAACAAAGTCCTTTGGTCGAGTATAACAAAGTCCCATGATCGAGTATAACAAAGGCCCCTTATCGAGTATAACAAAGGCCCCTGGTCGAGTATAACAAGATGCCCTGATCGAGCATAACAAATTCCCCTGATCGAGTATAACAAAGTCCGCTGATCGAGTATAACAAAGTTCCCTGATCGAGTATAACAAAGTCCCCTGGTCGTGTATAACAAAGTCCCGTGGTCGAGTATTACAAAGTCGCCTGATCGAGTATAACAAAGCCCCCTCATCAAGTTTAACAAAACCCCCTGATCGAGTATAAAAAAAGCCCCCTGGTCGAGTATAACAAAGTCCCCTGGTCGAGTATAATAAAGTCGAATGATAGAGTATAACAAAGTCCCCTGATCAAGTATAGCAAAGGTCCCTAATGGCGTATAACAAATTCTCCTGATCGAGTATAACAAAGTCCGCTGATCGAGTATAACAAAGTCCCCTGATCGAGTAAAACAAACACCTCTGGTCGAGTATAACAAAGTCCCCTGATCGAGTATAACAAAGCCCCCTGATCGAGTACAACAAAGTCCCCTGATCGAGTAAAACAAACACGCCTGGTCGAGTATAACAAAGTTCCCTGATCGAGTATAACAAAGCCCCCTGATCGAGTATATAACAAAGTCCCTGATCGGTATAACTATGCCCTAACCGCATAACTAAGTCCCCTGATCGAGTATAACAAAGGACCCTCATGGAGTATAACAAAGTCCCAAGATCGAGTATAACAAAGTCCTCTGATCGAGTATAACAAAGTTCCCTAAGCGAGTATAACAAAGTCCCGTCATCGAGTATAACAAAGCCCCCTGATCGAGTATAAGAAAGGCACCTCATAGAGTAAAAAAAAGGCCCTTGGTCGAGTATAACAAAGTCCCCTGGCCGAGTATAACAATGTCCCCTGATCGACTATAACAAAGCCCTCTCATCGAGTTTAACAAAACCCGCTGATCGAGTATAAAAAAGCCCCCTGGTCGAGTATAACAAAGTCCCCTGGTCGAGTATAACAAAGTCCCATGATCGAGTATTACAAAGGCCCCGAATCGAGTATAACAAAGGCCCCTGGTCGAAAATAACAAAGTCCCCTGAACGAGTATACTAAAGTCCCCTGGTCGAGTATAACAAAGTCCCAATATCGAGTATAACAAAGCCCCCCGATCGAGTATAACAAAGTCCGCTGATCGAGTATATATCAAAGCCCCTGATCGAAAGAGAGTAACAAAGCCCCCTGATCGAGTATAACAACAATTCCCGAAATGAGTAAAAACAAACAATTTGATTGAGTATATCAAAGCCCCTGATCGAGTATAACAAAACCGCCAGATCGAGTATAACAAAATCCCCTGATCGAGTATAAACAAAGTCCCCTGATCGAGTAAAACAAACACCCCTGGTCGAGTATAACAATGTCCCTAGATCGTATAACAAAGCCCCCTGATCGAGTATAACAAAGTCCCCTGATCGAGTATAACAAAGTCCACTAATCGAGTACAACAAAGTCCCCTGATCGAGTAAAACAAACACCCCTGGTCGAGTATAACAAAGTCCCATGATCGAGTATAACAAAATCCCCTGATCGAGTATAACAAAGTCCCCTGATCGAGTATAACAAAGTCCCCTGATCGAGTAAAACAAACACCCCTGGTCGAGTATAACAAAGTCCCTTATCGAGTATAACAAAGCCCCCTGTTCGAGTATAACAAAGTCTCCTGATCGAGTATAACTAAGTGCCCTAATCGAGCATAACTAAGTCCCCTGATCGAGTATATCAAAGGACCCTAATGGAATATAACAAAGTCCCAAGATCGAGTAAAACAAAGTCCTCTGATCGAGTATAACAAAGTCCCCTGATTGAACATAACAATGTCACGTCATCGAGTATAACAAAGCCCCCTAATCGAGTACAAGAAAGGCACCTGATCAAATAAAACAATGTCCCTAGTCGAGTATATACAAAGTCCCCAGATCGAGTATAACAAAGTCCCCAGATCG
>NW_024746462.1:0-3232 GCF_018991925.1 Homarus americanus | reverse complement strand
GGAGGTGGGATGTGGTGAAGATTGTGAGTGAGATGTGGTGAGAGGTTGTGAAGTGGGGATGTGAGTGAAGATTGTGTAGTGAGGATGTGAGTGGGGTGTGAGTGGATGTGAGTGAAGATTGTGAAGTGGGGATGTAGTGAAGATTGTGGAGTGGGGATGTAGTGAAGGTGTGAAGTGAGATGTAGTGAGATTGTGGAAGTGAGGATGTAGTGGGGTGTGGAAGTGGGATGTAGTGAAGATTGTGAGAGTGAGATGTAGTGAAAGGTGTGGAAGTGAGATGTAGTGAAGATTGTGAAGTGAGGATGTAGTTGAGATTGTGAAGTGAGATGTGGTGAAGATTGTGAAGTGGATGTGAGAGATTGTGAGTGGGGATGTGGTGAAGTTATTGAGTGAGGATGTGAGGTGAGGGTTGAGAGTGGGATGTGGGTGAGAGGTGTGAAGTGGGGATGTGGTGAGAGATGTGAGTGTGAGGATGTAGTGAGAGATTGTGAAGTGAGGATGTGGTGAGAGGTTGGAGTGAGGATGTGGTGAGGTTGTGAGTGAGGATGTAGTGAAGATTGTGAGTGGGGATGTAGTGAGAAGTTGTGAGTGGGATGTAGTGAAGTTGTGAGTGGGATGTAGTGAGATTGTGAAGTGAGATGTGAGTGAAGATTGTGGAAGTGAGATGTGGTGAAGATTGTGAGGAGTGAGATGTAGTGAAGATTGTGAAGTGAGATGTAGTGAAGATGTGAAGTGAGATGTAGTTGAAGATTGTGAGTGAGATGTAGTGAAGATTGTGGTGATGTGTAGTGAAGTTAGTGGGATGTGAAATTAAGATTGTGGTGGGATGTGGTGAGAGGTGTGGAAGTGAGATGTAGTGAAGGTGTGAGAGTGGGATGTAGTGAGAGGTGTGAAGTGAGATGTGGTGAAGATTGTGGAGAGTGGGATGTGAGTGAGAGATTGGTGAGTGGGATGTGGTGAGAGGTGTGAGAGTGGGGATGTAGTGAGATTGTGAGAGTGAGGATGTAGTGAAGATTGTGAGTGAGGATGTGGTAAGATTGTGGAAGTGAGATGTGAGAGATTGTGAGAGTGAAGTGTGGTGAAGATTGTGAAGTGAGGATGTGGTGGTGAAAGGTGTGAGTGAGATGTAGTGAAGATTGTGGAGGTGAGATGTGGTGAAGATGTGAGTGGGGATGTAGTGAGATTGTGAAGTGAGATGTAGTGAAGGATTTGTGAAGTGAGATGTAGTGAAGATTGTGAGTGAGATGTAGTGTGAAGATTGTGAAGTGAGGATGTGAGTGAAGGTGTGAGTGAGGATGTAGTGGAAGATTGGGTGGATGTGAGAAAGTTGTGGAGGTGGGATGTAGTGAAGATTGTGAGTGGGGATGTGGTGAGAGATTGTGAATTGAGGATGTAGTGAAGTTGTGAGTGGGATGTGGTGAGAGATTGTGGAGTGAGGATGTAATTGAGATTGTGAGAGTGGGGATGTAATTGAGATTGAGTGGATGTAGTGAGAGATTGTGAGTGAGGATGTGGTAAAGATTGTGAAATTGGGATGTGAAGATTGTGGAGTGAGATGTGGTGAAGATTGTGAAGGTGAGATGTAGGTGAGAGATTGTGAAGTGAGATGTGGTGAAGATTGTGAAGTGAGATGTAGTGAAGATGTGAGAGTGAGATGTGAGTGAAGATTGTGAAGTGAGGATGTGGTGAAGGTTGTGGGAGGTGAGATGTGAGTGAAGATTGTGTGAGTGAGGATGTGGTGAAGATTGTGAGAGTGGGATGTAGTGAAGGGTGTGGGGGATGTGGTGAGAAGATTGTGGAGGTGGGATGTGGTGAGATTGTGAGTGAGGATGTGGTGAGATTGTGAGAGTGGGGATGTAGTGAGATTGTGTGAGTGGGGATGTAGTGAAGTTGTGAGAGTGGGATGTGGTGAGGAGTGTGGAGTGGGGATGTGGTGAAGATTGTGAGTGGGATGTAGTAAGATTGTGAGAGTGAGATGTAGTGAAGATTGTGGGGTGAGGATGTGAGTAAAGATTGTGGAGTGGGATGTAGTGAAGATTGTGGAAGTGGGATGTAGTGAGATTGTGAAATGAGATTATAAAATAAACTGTAGTAGTGAGGGTTAAGCGAGCGGGTTATTCTGTAGTGTATCCGTGTCTTGCGTGGAACCAACATGGGTGGTTCTCAATATGATCGTTATTTTGCGGAATTTCTGTCAAACAAAGTTTTAAGTTGGATAGATCAGATCAGGTTAGGTTAAGTCTAGGTTGGGTTGGGTTGGAGTTGGTTTTGTTAATTTTGCCATGAGAGGCTGGTTGTTATTTGCTACTCATCCTGTCAGCTGTGGCGCAGAGAGATTACAAAGTGGTGTTAGATGAGGTAGGTGGTTAAGTTAAGTTTCAATAGGTTAGGTTAGATTATGTCAGGTTGGGTTAAGTTAGGGTTAGGTAGGTAATAAGTAGATAGGGTTATTGGTAGGTGGGGAAAGTTAGGTTTGATTAGGTTAGCTTATGTCAGGCCAGGGAGGTTAGGTTAGATTATGTCAGGTTAGGTTAGATTATGTCAGGTTAGGTTAGATTACGTCAGTTGGATTAGATTATGTCAGGTTAGGTTAGATTATGTCAGGTTAGGTTAGATTATGTCAGGTTGGGTTGGATTATGTCAGGTTAGGTTAGATTACGTCAGGTTTGGGTTGTCAGGTTAGGTCAGGTTCAGGTTAGGTTGAATTATGTCAGGTTAGGTTAGATTACGTCAGGTTAGGTTAGATTATGTCAGGTTAGGTTAGATTATGTCAGGTTGGGTTAGATTATGTCAGGTTAGGTTAGATTATGTCAGAGTTAGGTTAGATTATGTCAGGTTAGGTCAGATTACGTCAGGTTAGGTTAGATTAGTCAGGTTAGGTAAATTAGTGAGGTGGGTAAAAGGTTAGGTTAGGTCGCGGCAGGTTTAGTGTAGGAGCTTAAGTAATCCCATGAAATTTCATGTTAATTTTGACACCATACATATATAATAATCTTATAAACTATGTTAGGAACTGTGGTGTCATTTTCTGAACGGTTTATTATAATTTTATGCTAGAAGTTTTATCAAGGCGTAAGATGTATACATAGTCTAGTTAACTTAAAACATATAGACATATAATTTGAAAAGTGCAGTAAATGTTGCTAGAACATCAAAAAAGCAGAACCACCTTTTATATTTATTAAAAGTTTGTAGTGTTATACATCATGTGCATACAGTCTGAAGTTATTTA
>NW_024746461.1:0-11177 GCF_018991925.1 Homarus americanus | reverse complement strand
CATAATAAACGGTACGCATGTATGATTCTCACATAATAAACGGTACACCTGTATGACTCACATAATAAACGGTACGCATGTATGATTCTCACATAATAAACGGTGCACCCGTATGACTCACATAATAAACTGTACGCATGTATGAGTCTCGCATAATAAACAGTACACCTGTATGATTCTCACATAATAAACGGTACACCTGTATGACTCACATAATAAACGGTACACCTGTATGACTCACATAATAAACGGTACGCATGTATGATTCTCACATAATAAACGGTACACCTGTATGACTCACATAATAAACGGTACGCATGTATGAGTCTCGCATAATAAACGGTACACCTGTATGACTCACATAATAAACGGTACGCATGTATGAGTCTCACATAATAAACGGTACACCTGTATGACTCGCATAATAAACGGTACACCTGGAATTGTTGAAAGGTGTTAAAGGCTGTGGTGTTGATATACAGTTTATTTAAAAAACATAATATCAGTATAACCAACTCAACGCGCGGGCTGAGCAGGGACGACAGTACCTTCTCTGCATCACCAAGACCTGGCAACACTGCCGACCGGGGAATCTCCGAAGGTAAAAAGAAAATAATTTTTGTCACAGCGTGTGAACTCTCCTATTATTATTTATTTGTTTATTTTCCCTCTTTTCTTTTGACGTTCATTCCAGTATTTTTATTTTTTACAAATCCTTTATTTTGATAGAATGTATAACTACTATTATAACTATATATACTGTTAAGGGGGAAACTTTTGGACCAGTATTATCGTAGTGAATTATTCTTATAAACTTTTATGTATGCATCTGCTTCCACTTTACTAGTACTATTTCATTTCCTGTGTTGTAGTACGCGACTATTATCTTGTTTACACTATGTTCTGCTGTCTTTACCACCTTTATAGTGTTAATTGTACATTGTGAATGATGTGTGTGTGTGTGTGTGTGTGTGTGTGTGTGTGTTTTATGAACTCTCTAGTAACACAAAATATCTACATTCATTCTAATCTAATGGATTCTCTTAAAAAATAAAATGTACCAATTGGTATAAGAGAGAGAGGGAGAGAAACTGACTCAACTTTCAGCCAGGTTGGTCCATAATACAAAGGCCTGACCTATCACTGATAAACTTTGTCACTTTGTCTGTGTAAGTCTCCGTTTCAGTCTCTGCCTAATTGTCTCTCTGTCTATCTCCCTCGCTATCATTTTCTCTTTGTAGCTCCGTCTGTCTAATACTGCTTCTCCCTTTGCCTACCTGACTGTCTCACTATATCAACATCTCTGTCTGCCCACCTTTCTCTCTATTGATCAGATGGTTGTCCAGACGCAACAGGCAACAGAGGATAAGCTTCTATACCAATATCACACATCAGAAAAACACCAATCCTGTTAATGAAGCCCTAATACAGCCAGGGTCTGACCAGGTAGATTCTCAACAAACAAAAGACGATTCTTAGACGAGAGTAAAAGTTGCTTTATGGTAATTACTGAAAGCTGCGCCACTTCCCAGTTATCGCTTCTGCCACACTTACTTCTCAGCTCAACGTCTGAGAAATACCTGGGAGGAAATAGTAAGAGCTTTTCCTTTTATCTCCAGCTAATTATCTCTCAGCGTTCTCTTGAGACCAAAATACTTTCTGGCAATTAACGGACGGACGGACGGACGGACGGACGGACACACACACACACACACACACAGGAGGTATATTACGAAGCGTGAATCAGGTAATAATACTAAAATATACAGTTATTAAGATAGGCATCCACCCTAACAGCAGTCCGCGTGAGTCGGGGCACATCAGAGGTATACAACAACTGTTATCTGAGGTCGTTCCAACAGCTTTCGAGCGGCTATTTTCGGCTTTATAATACTACACCATTGATGGGAATTGGAAATCATCCTTTAATAACGTTACATAAACTTTCCATGAATAATAACGTTACTACCAGTTGATAAATTACATTAAATTTTTACATACAACAGTAAGACTATAGATGAATCAATACAAAGCTTGAATTAGTGAAAATGAATAACTCGTATCAAAACTAGTGTGCTGTATTTCGCGGTACAATATAAAATATAGCTATGATGAAGTATAATAACACGATTTGTCAGGTACTATAGTCCGCCTACCTTCCCTCGCCGACTCACAGACACGCACGACACTTTCTCCCAGACCCCGGCAGCAGGCGTCCAGCACGGCCCCCACACGCTGCCTCTACTCACCCTTGACTGTTTAGGTCAACTCTCCCTCTCTTCTCCCACACTACTCTTCCTCTCTTCTCCCACACTACTCTTCCTCTCCACCCCTCCCCTCCCCCTTTCCGCCAGCGTTCCTTACTCGCACCTTCCTGTCACGTAACAGGTTTCAGTTAAGCCTTATGACTCTTTATGATAGTAATATTTCACCTGCAGTTACTTTTATTATTAATATTATTATTAACTTACACTTATTCCTATAATTATTCAGATTTATACTAAACTGATTCACCATAAACTAAGCACATATTTAAGGTACTGTGAACGAAGGGAAACAGATACAGGGAAAAAATAATTGAGAATTTAATTAACACTCTCACGAGACAGATTTAAACAGCTTCCTGATAAAAAAAATGCTTGTGTTTTATTACCATATCTAAAAAAATTCCGGAGGCAAACATTAATAAAACAGTAAAGAATAGAGAAGAATATTGGAAATAATGCAAATGCCTCACATGCAGCCTTAGCGGTGGAACTCTTGCATTACACACAAACTTATAATGATTAATATCTTTTAAAACGTGAATATTTCTTTTGAGACTTGAGATATAAAGAGTACCTGATGGTATTATGTATCAATCTGTAACGCTGTAAGGTTATGAGGCCTGATGGTGAAAGGTAGATGAGAATGGTGAGGGTTGGTGAGAGGTGTGGAGGTGGATAAAGATACAGTGTAGTGAAGGATGGTGAAGGATGGTGAAGGATGGTGATCATGACTTATGAGATGCTGAATTATCTTGTACTGATAACATAATGAAGTCTTTATCACCTCTGGAACAACAACAACATCAACACTGGAACAAGAACAGCATCACCACTGGAACAAGAACAGCATCACCACTGGAACAAGAACAGCATCGCCACTGGAACAACAACATCACCACTGGAACAACAACAACATCACTACTGGAACAAGAACAGCATCACCACTGGAACAACAACAACATCACTACTGGAACAAGAAACAACATCACCACTGGAACAAGAACAGCATCGCCACTGGAACAACAACAACATCACCATTGGAACACTTCAGCACCTTTTCAGACAACAACAACATCACTACTGGAACAAGAAACGGCGTCGCCACTGGAACAACAACATCACCACTGGAACAACAACAACATCACTATATGGAACAAAACAGCATCACCACTGGAACAACAACAACATCACTACTGGAACAGAACAACATCACCACTGGAACAGAACAGCATCACCACTGGAACAAGAACAGCATCACCACTGGAACAAGAACAGCATCACCACTGGAACAAGAACAGCATCGCCACTGGAACAACAACATCACCACTGGAACAACACCAACATCACCACGGGAACAAGAACAGCATCGCCACTGGAACAAGAACAGCATCGCCACTGGAACAACAACATCACCACTGGAACAACAACGACAACATCACTACTGGAACAAGAACAGTATCACCACTGGAACAAGAACAGCATCACCACTGGAACAAGAACAGCATCACCACTGGAACAAGAACATCATCACACTGGAACAAAAACAGTACCACGACCTGAGAGGGCTGGATACACACAGCTGTTATCACAAGAGTCGACAGTAGTCTCTTAAGCTTGTTTCTGTGTCTCATGATGTGTTGTCTGTCCTGTAGAAAAAAATAACACTTCATCTTCTGTTAAAGAATGTCTATAATACCGTACGCCTCTCTCTCTCTCAGGGGGCTGCCGCTATATTCATGATATAATTGCATATTGATCTAATGTTACCGGAAGAGGGGAGGAAGAGAGAGTCAGCCTGGATAAGAAAGAAAGAACGAAAGAAAGAAAGAAAGAAAGAAAGAAAGAAAGAAGCATAATTTTCCGCTACTGCATCAGAGAAACAGGACGTGCATCACTCAAGGGCTCACAGAGGACTCAGTAAAATCCTCATTGGCTCTCATCCATCGTCCGCACCATTAAGAAAATGACCCCGGTAGTGTATGCGAGGGGAGGGGATTTAAGCTAACCGATAAGTCATCCATTATTTGAGAATGCATTTTAAGTGACCAACTAAGCCTTCGACACCGACTCAAAATAACTTAACTTAGCTTTTAATTTAGTCTAACTCAAACCTAACTTAACCTAACCTAACCTACATCCACAGTGAAGGAGTTGTTAGTCAGGGTTGGTCAGGTAAAATTGCTTCTGTGATCCTGTGAAATGCTGTATGGATGGGTGTTCTGCTCTCTCGCTCAATCACACACACACACGGCTGTCTGGAGGCCCTCGGTGGGCGAGGCAGCGACTAATGGTAAGTATTATATGTAAATTGTTCAGAAAATACCAACATGTAAATTTTCCAGATATATGGGAAAATAAGTCTCATTACCTGCTGTATATATGAGTATGTCTGTGTATGTATTTTGGTGTATACGTGTGTGTGTGTGTGTGTGTGTGTTGTACTGATATTTATGAGTGCGTTTGTTATTATGGTAGTGCGGACGTGTGTGGATATTTGTGGATAAATTCATGTATTAGTGATGTTAGTGGTGTCAATGATGCTAGAGGTGTTAGTGGTTCAATATGGTGGTGATGGTAGGGGATGGTGGTAGTAAGTGGTGGGGGGGGGGTAGTAGAAGGATGTGGTAATGTTTGTGATGGTGGTGATGGTAATGGTGGTGTGGCTGGTAGTAGGAGGTAGTGGTGGTAACTAATGGTGGTGCTTATGGTAGTAGTAAGTAACGACAACAAACACATCACTGTCCACAGGTAACCTCTACCTCACCTGAACCTACACTAATTGATTACCCAAAACAGGAAATATTTGAAGAAAAAAACACGAAATGAAGGTGACAATAAACAAAGCGTTAAACCTAGCATAACCTAACCTATTAGATGTCACGGAGGAATTTAATATATCTATGAGCGAATTAGATCCTGCCACCAGCCTCAGTACCGACACACTAATTATAATTTGACAGTAAAAACATTTCATCTGCACACACACATATTACTTTATGTAGGAGCAATTTGGTGAGTTTTTATTACTGAGGTTGTAACAAAGTATTTCTCATAGCACGTGTACTAAGCTTCTCTCTTTGTCCGTCTGTCTGCCTGTCAAGTTTTACACTAGCTGCTGCCCCTGTACTTTGAAAGAAAGAAAGAAAGAAAGAAAGAAAGAAAGAAAGAGAGAGAGAAAGAAAGAGACAGACAGACAGACAGACAGACAGACAGACAGACAGACAGACAGACAGAAAGAAAGAAAGAAAGAAAGAAAGAAAGAAAGAAAGAAAGAAAGAAAGAAAGAAAGAAAGAAAGAAAGAAAGAAAGAAAGAAAGAAAGAAAGAAAGAAAGAAAGAGAGAGAGAGAGAGAGAGAGAGAAAGAAAGAAAGAAAGAGAGAGAAAGAAAGAAAGAAAGAGAGAAAGAGAGAGAGAGAGAGAGAGAGAGAGAGAGAGAGAGAGAGAGAGAGTTGTAGATAATCCTTACTGCAATGATGGATTTATTAGGCTGTGTTCATTTAGGCTGAAATTACTGGAAGATAAGAAGGATTTTCACACATTTACCCATACCTGTATAGCATGTTTTAAGAGCAGGGAGAGAGAGAGGGGTGGATAGATGGGGTGGAAATAGAGAGAGTTTTTGAAGGAATATTATAGGTGTAGTGTCTTTACAATTTTGTGTTAGACTTTATGACACAGCGGACGAAGGTTTTTGACAACGTTACCGAGACAACAAGAGTCGCAGTGTTCATTTTGTAATTCATCGGACCCATCCATAGATACTGCTTAGTTGTGTGTACATGAAGCTCGTCACTAACAGACATACAACATTTTAACGAAATTCTCAGACACAGGAAACCTTCAAAGTTAATTCTGTAAAAAATTAAGAATTTTTATAGACATGCCAGTACAGTCGCGGACAAAAGTTCTTGGAACTGATCTAAAGTAATATGGAGATTGAATCTGTGAACTTTTGAGTCGGATGCTTCATAAACAAGCTGTTTTTATGCACTTTTATTTCATCAGTTTCAGTTCCTGGTATAGTCTCAATATATTCGTTCGTACCCTGATCCAATCTTTCCCTGATACTTCCCGTGATATCTTACACTCTGCATCCCAACTATCTCTCACTGTTCAAAAGCTCTCTCTCTCTCTCTCTCCGAATATTTTCACTTCACTTTTTTGTCTGTCCATTCAGTTTTCCTCCTTTATCTTCGTCTCTTCCTCTTACATCTTTATCACCCCATCAACCACTTTCTTCATTTGTCTTATCTGCTCGGTTTTTCTTTCATTTCTCCCCTACACTTATCTTCTCAATCTTTATCCTCCTGTTTTTGTTATCCTTCTTCTTCTTTCCTGATATTTGCTTCCACTGTCATTCTTTTTCACCCGTTACTTCTCCTTCATTCCACCTACCACCACTACCACCACCACCACTACCACGTATCACCACCACTACCACCTGCCATCAAAACAACCCTATCTTATCATCACCACCACCTGTCACCACAATCACCCTATTCTACCAACATCACCACCACCACGTATCACCACCACTACCACCTGCCATCAAAACAACCCTATCTTATCATCACCACCACCTATCACCACAATCACCCTATTCTACCACCACCACCCACTTCTCACCACTAGCACCTAAAACCACCTTCACCAATTGCCACTACCACTCAGGAATAAATCTTAACGAAAGAACTTATAACAGTGATGATGTGTTAATGAAATTCTTCCATGAAAACGATAATTGGAAACAAAGTAAAAATGCTCGGCCGATCTAACATCATCAGCTCAGACATGATTACGTCAGGTGCGGTAGCCTTAAACACGCTTTACCTGGAGCCAGTTGCTCACTTTACAAATAACGCGTCATTTACTATCATAACCAAATGGTACTTAGGTTAGGTTAGGCTAGGTTAGGCTAGGTATGATCACATTCAAATATTAATTTACATGATTATCTACATGATCGTCCCTAATCGACAAACCAATTTGACTCCTCGAAAACAAAGAAAGCTATTGTTCTCGCGCGCGCGCGCGCATGTGTGTGTGTGTGTGTGTGTGTGTGTGTGTGTGTAGACACTCCCAGAATCGGTGCTGCAGTACGACCATCAAATCGTGCGTTAAGACGGGTGTAGTGAGGGGTTGTCAGACCACAGCTTACATCTCAGAAACTCCAGTCTGACCGGACATTAGCCGAGGGCAAAAGTATAGGGTAACTCTGCGGTTGACCAAGGATTGTAAATCAACTAGCTCCCCTCCCATGTGACATGTGGCCCCAACAAAACATGTAAGAAGGCACCAGCTGACCCTCTTCCGATATACAATAACCTACTCTCTGAACAAAGGCCGGACCTGACCTCACAATTAGCCAGGTCACTTGTAACCCCTGGAGCCCAACTCAAGGGGCCACAAACCAACCAGGGCCTCTCGTGTTACACGGCCCCACCTGACGACTTCTCCTTACATCTCAGAAACTCCAGTCTGACCCGACGTTTGGGAAGTCAAGTGTAGGGGAACTCTCACAGTTGCTCTCCCAATATACACACGGCCCCGCCTGATGACTTTCCCAGATAGTTCTGAAAAGGTCCAGGCCTGACCGCACATTTGCGGGGTCAAATGTAAGGAGACCCTTCGCCGCCCCCCCCCCCCGGCCGGCTGAACCTGACGGCTCGCATCCCAATATATGGGACGTCCTGGTCCTCCCTCGAGGATTGGCAGAGAAGCAGTTGTCTTGTAACAAGGTGGCCAGCTACGATACCACCAGGCCTGCTCGAGCCGAAGTCAGAGGCCGGAGGCAAGTCGCCTCCGGTCCGGACCGAGACTTCCCTCCGGTGTCCCAGCTAAGCAGTCGCCCACCCGACACCAGTGTCCCCGCTAAGCAGTCGCCCTCCCGATACCAGTGTCCCAGCTAAGCAGTCGCCCTCCCGATACCAGTGTCCCAGCTAAGCAGTCGCCCTCCCGACACCAGTGTTCCAGCTAAGCAGTCTCCCTGCTAGGCCTTCCCTAGGTCACGTGAGTGTTTGTCAGAGCTTTCCATGGGATGAGTTACCTACGTGGGAAGTGTATTCATTTCATGTTCGTGTCCGAGAATCAGAGTGTCTAGTAACGTAATATGATGTCCTAGTAACGTAAACATAATGTCCTAGTAACTTCAATAGAAGGTGTTATTAATGTGTCCATGTCATGTTCGTAATTAATAAAGAGTTGTAACGAAGCAGTGTTTGAGAAGTCGCCTTTAAGAACGTAATAGATGTGTATTGACGTGTAAGACACGACCAGTGTACGATAAGAGTAAATAACTATCACGGCCACGCTACCAAAGTCTTCCTCTCTTTTATACTCTATCTCTATATCCTCTATATCCTCTACTCCTTGTCCCTTGTTATAGGTGACAGCGAACTATACGTAATTCACGCTTCCCTTGTCCCTTGTTATTGGTAACAATGTACTTAACGTAAACCCATGCCCTCCCTCATTTTAGCCATAACACCTGACTCGTTGTTTGAGTATTGTTCGAAAGTGCGTGATAAGGAGTTCATGCAAGATATAGTTACATTATATAGGTGACAGCGAACTATATGTAATTCACGCTCTCCTTGTCTCTTGTTATAGGTGACAGCGAACTATATATGTAATTCACGCCTCCCTCGCTTAGTTATTATAATGGTAGCAGCGAACTTAACGTAAACTCACGCCTTCCCTCGGTTAGCCATAACACCTGGCTCGTTTCATCCTTCATTTGTTTCAGTCTAAGTTTGTCTACAATTGTGTAATAAGTAATTCCCGTGTCGTAGCGTGAAAAGTGGCCTAGTGTGTCACCGTTACAGCTCAAGTAAATGTCTCTCGTCGTGGTATGCGCGAATTTTTTTTTTCTAGAAATATGTTCAGTGCTTAACGTGATTTCTCAGTGTCCCCCGCGATCTGTGACATTCTCAGTAGCCCAAGAGCAGTTTGATTGTTGGTCAGTGTTGAACGTAGAAATTGTTTCAGTTATGAAAGCGGTGTCTGTACTAACTGTTATAACTTAACATGTATTTTAACCTACATCCTCCTCCCTGTCCTAACCCTCACCTCACCCTCCGTACCCATCCGTTCCCGCCTCGCTCCGCCCTGCCCTGCCCTACCCCGCTCCGCCCCGCCCCGCCCCGCAAAGCCCCGGCCTGGCCCGATCAACCACGCCCCGGCTCCCCCCACCTCACCCGCCACGCCTCGCCCCACCCGGCCCCGCCCCGCGCCGCGCCGGCCTGGCCAGCCGCGCTCCGCAGCCGCGCCCCGCCTCGCCTCCCCTAGGTCGCTGTGACCACCAATCCCCATATGTTTTGTCCCGTGAGTTATGCTTTGAAATCGGTGGTTAGTGTTACTTAATATTGCAATAATTACAGAGCTTCACTCAGTGTGTTTTTATGCTAGTATGATTTGTAATGTTCTCTTTGACGCGTAGTGATAAATAATATTCAATGTAATGAGCAGAGCTTCACTCCCCGACCCAGCCTAATGAGAAAATTGTCGTGACGGAAATAATAGCTACCAAACATTGACGTAACTTATAAAGTAAATATTTGTTTCTTTTTGCGAATGCACTTCCAACTAATCCATCATCCCTTTAGGATTGTTTCTGTCAAATATCACACACAGTACCGCCCATGGCTAGCCGGAATCCGTCCACAGCACATATACGAAGAGAAGAAGCAGCGTGAGGAATGCAGCACCACCCCCGCCACGCACCACCCCACTTCTTTCAAGTCCTACCTGGTCTAGGATTAAGAAGAGTTTATATTTTTCTACTAGGAAGTTAAGGAGTGTGGAATGAAGTGCCACACAACGAACCCTGGTGAGCCCAGCCAGGGAGGGATTCACCACTGTGGAAGGTGTAAGACAGGACGGTCTTTGGTCTCGCCGACACTCACGTACGGAGGGCGAGGCCTGGTCCGCGGAACCTGCCTTACGAGTTATCTAAGGCGACGACAGCCCAAACAGTGGACCGGCTTTCATCCCAGCCGGAGAGGGCCGACGGCAGATGAACAGAAAATCGTCTGGAATATGTTGAAAACGAAGATGTATAAAGAAATACAGATGGAGCAGAAAAATTCATCTGGAATATGACGGAAACGCAGATGAACAGAAAATTCATCTGGAATATGAAAATCGTCTGGAATATGAAAATGAAGATGTATAAAGAAACGCAGATGAACAGAAAATTCATCTGGAATATGAAAATGCTCTAAACGTAGAGGAAGCGCAGGTGAACAGAAAAATCATCTGGAATATTATAGAAACCAGGAGGAAGTGAGAAGAAGTCAGATGTGGTGACACGACCTACAAAGTGCGGTATTGAAGAAAGAAAAACGTGCTATGTGAAGACAGAAGAGACGCTGTGCTGACATCAGAAGAAAGTCGACGATGAAAAGGTGGATAATCAGAAGGACCAATCGACTACCGTCGTTGTGCTGCCAGCATTCCTTATTTTCAGATACCAGCTGGATGGAGGACTTGAGCCATGCTGAACCCAACAAATGTACTGATGTTGTTGATGTTGCTGATGTGTAATAAAAAGATATAACACCCTAACATGTGAAGTAGGAGCATTTTGTATTTTGTATTTAATTCTCTGATTTTTGTTAACATGTACTACAAAGAATGTTTTTTTAAAAAGATTAGTCACTTTTTCTATGAGTTCATTTGATCAATGTTTTGTATTACCAAACACAATGTTGTAGCCATTTACTGACTGAGATGAATTATTATTTTGACACGGCCTGGTTAGGCAATGTAACACCTGTTTTTGTTTGTAGAATGTGATTTGAAAGTTTGCCTCGGACACTATGCTAGATATGAAGGATCTTTAGATCACTCTATGTTCAATTACTGTGTATGTATTTTATTTTTTTCTCCTGTCATAGAAGCTTTAATCTT